>NC_061508.1:28076273-28117246 GCF_022539505.1 Lolium rigidum
GAAAGTACCATAGACTAGTTTATGATACCACCCCTATAATGCATAGTCATCTCTTCGTTTAACTTTTGCTGGGACAGAAGGAGAAGGAATATCATAAGGTAGTACTCCCTCCGTTCCTTTCTATAATGCCTATTGTTTTTTACTATTTGTTTCAGAATATAAGAGTAAGGCTATGTTTTTTTTTTCAAAGAACCCCTTCCACCGATCAGGTCAAGTCCAGAAAATCTGGAAACTGATCTGGTCATGTATTTATGAGATCTGTTTTCAGTTTCCTATTTTGTCTGTGATATCGTTAGAGGGTTTTGTGTGAAAAAATGGCTCGCACTAATTTCCGTGCCAAAAAACAATAGGCACTATAGAAAGAACGGAGGGAGTATCAAATTTGATGTTTTCTAGAATCTCAATGCAAATTTGTGTACATGATATATTTGCCATGAGAGTGAGAATGGGCGAAATATCAGATCTCATGCCGAAAATCCGCCAAAATATCGGTGGCACGATAAACTGGCTGATATGCTGAAATCTTATCGGTTACCACCCGATTCACGATAAATCGACAGATAAATCGGTATCTCGGCCGATTTTTTGAACAGTGCTCATAGATGCGGCATCTCAAGAGCTAGAGGTCGGTTAAGTCGTCGAAGTCGTGGTGGAAGAATCTCCAGACCTTCGGGCGGGCACAAGAGTAGATGATGATATGTGTCTTCGTCCTGATGACATGAAAGGCAGACAACATAAGAGCCGAGGTGGTGTCGAAACAGCCGTTCGTTGGTGGTTAGCCGCTTCTTCCTGGCAAGACAACAGAAAATCTTGCACTTCAATGGTTCTGCACTCCTTCAAACCTTGCTTGCTACATCATCGATTCGAAAGCTTGTTGTTAGTGAGACGGCTGACATGTAAATCCGGGGCATCGGGGCGCATGTCCACCAGAGTCAGGTCGAAGATGAGGGCACAGAGTTCCTCCGCAGCAGCAGCTGAGATGCGCGGCACAAGAAAGAGATCAGCGTGGGGGAGAGGACAGTAGCAACGTTTAGGTTAGGACGAGTGGAGTGGGAGAAGAGGTTGGGAAAGCGAGTGTGAAGAGGGGAATCTCCGAGCCAAAGGTCAAACCAGAAAGCCGTAGCAACCCCGCTACCGATGGAGAATGAGGAAACGGCTCTAAAGTTGTCAAGACCGGCTACGATGTCTTTCCAAATGGGGGTGTTAAGGTAGTGGTGAGATCCAAAGTACCAGGAGGACCCCAACCATACTAGCGCCGAAACCAATAGTCCCAAGGGGCATTGGAGTCGAAGTGGATTTTGGTTAGGAATTTCGCTAAAAGGTCAGCATTTTGGGGTGGAAGAGAGAGGACCCCAAGCCCTCCAAGCTTCTTGGGGACACAAACATCAGTCCAAAGCCACTTTGCATTGGACACCATTACAAGTTTCATCCCCGGCCCAAAGGAAGGCGCACCTTCTTTTATCAATGGCCTCAACCACGCCAGCAGGGAGGAGGCCGTCTCATAGCGTGCGTTAGCATAGAGGTCAGAACCGAGTTGACAAGGAGAAGTCGGCCACCAATGGGGAGGCAGCGGCCCTTCCACCTCGATAGCCGCATATCGCTCTTGGTCATGATAAGGGCTAGGTCGGCAATACGAAGTTTATGGGCTAACCGCGGTATACCTAGATATGTTTGGGGGAAGGAGGAGAGAGCGCATCCAAAGGAGTTGGCCATGGATAGGGCAGAGTTTTCGTCAGTTTAAATAGGGACGGTGCTTTTATGGAAGTTGATATTGAGCCAGTGGCGGATGAGAAGGCATCCAACACAATTTTAAGGTTGGAGACGTGTTCAGCAATGGCGCGGATAACAATGAAGGTGTCGTCTGCATACTGCAGGACAGGGCAGAGAAGGTCGTCGGCAAGAGAGTGGAGGAGCAGCCCTTCATGGAAGGCTTGAAGGAGCATCTATTGCAGCACATCTGCCACAATGTTGAAAAGGAAGGGGGAGAGGGGGCTCTTTGCCTCAGGCCCCGGCCGCACTGAATCTAGCGACCTGGTACCCCGTTGAGCAAAACAATAGTCTGACTAGTTTGAGTTGAGACAATTTTGATGGAGCGGAGGGAGTAGTGTACGTTGTAGTGATGATATAGATTTTCTTGCTCATTTTTCTTTTGTAACACTTAGAGCATCTCCAGTTCGCGTCCCCCAAAGCGAATTGGGGCGCGCCGGACAAAAAAAGCTTCCCAGCCGCGTCCCCCAAATCCGTTTTTTGTCCGGCTGGTCCGATATGGTGTCCGGCGCCCCGAGCCCGTCCCCGTCTCACAGGGGACGCTCCGGGCACGCCGGACACAACGAAAAGCGAGGCGAAGCGACGTGGGACCGGCACGTCAGTGGCTCGGAAGCCTAAAACCCGTCGCCTACTTTTGGTCAAGCGACGTTAATGGCGTCCCTGTTTTCCCAGGCGACGCAGGGACGCGTCTCGTCGTGCATGGCCGCGTGGCCGTCCGCGTCGATGTTATTGCGTGCTACCACCCCCTGCCGCCGCTGTACATTAAGAGGCCATGCGGCGGAGTACAAGCGATGTCGTTGCCTAATCGACGGTGCCTCGGAGGAGGGATCCTCACGAGGGGGAGAAGAAGTAGGGGCCATAGGGCTGAGTGCACACGGGACGGTGGTACGCGATTTACCCAGCTTCGGAACACCTGCACGATGACGGGGCCCTACTGCTGCTTGTCCGGAATTATCTGGGCGCTTTCGCGTTATTACAATGAGTTGTGGTTGTGCCTCTAGGGCTCCCGGGATCCGGCTTATAAAGGCGCACGGATCTAGGGTTTATATGGAGAGTACTAGCCGGATTACAGGTTTGCCTAACTACGGTACTATGTCTTGCCGTGTACGTCAAGGATCCGCCTCCCTCTATACGTCGTCCCGGATCCGGGTTCCTACTGGGCCTTCATGGATCCGGGTTCCTCCAATGGTCGGTCGGATCCGGTTCCCTTCTCCTGGGCCGGACTTCATCCTTCAGGATCAACAGCAACTGGGCCGCCCGATGGGCCACATGCCACATCACCATCTATGGGCCACCCGAGCTTGCCGTATGTAGGCACTGTCGATGGTACACCCATGAAGTATACCCACAACAGTAGCCCCCAGAGTTCTCCGAGTTTCACCATCCGTTTCCGCCTTGCTAGCGCCTTATGGTCTCCGGCAATGTTTGTAACGCGGAGAAACTTGAAGAACTCCAACTTCACATTTTCTTCTTTCCCAACTTTTAGTCGGAAAATCTTCTCATCCTGCGGGACTTCATCCATCGACAGTTCAAAACATGTCTCCGGGTTACTCCCCTGCTTGCGAACGAGAATTGCTTATCTTCGCGCTGCTTACCCGGAATCTCAAAAGACTCAAACGGTTCCGCCAATTCTGGCGCCATTTTCGCGCGATTTGAGCGGTAACTTATCCTTAGCCATTTTTACCGTTTAGGGTTTTGACACGTGTCACGCATCCAACGGTGCGACGCTTGCGTTCCGACCACAGGATGCGGAGCACGAATCTCCTTCCCACGGCCTATAAATATCCACCGTCAACCCCTAAACCCTCATTCACCCCCTTTCTACCTCTCTGCGAAGCGCCGCCCTCGAGCTCCTCCTCCGCCGTGCCGGAGTCTGCCGGAAAACCCGCCGGAGTCTCGCCGGAGCTATTTCGCCACCACACAGTTCATCGTGTTCTTAACTTCAGCGAGCCACCGCGCGAAATCCTCGTCGCCGGCGACTCCGACCACCGCGGAATCCATCACGGTGAGTTCTCGAGCTTCACTCTTTCGCCGTAGATGGAAGGGATGATCCTTAGGAAGACGATGTGGATCCGACTAAGTTACATTTTCCGCCACTGCTTCTTCTTCAGATGTCTTCTACGACTCCGCCTCCAACCTCCAAGCCAATCATGGCAACCCCCCTCTCCTCCGCCCCTCCTCCCTTCGTTCCAGTCCAACTGGATCCCACCAAGGACTCCGGTAAGGACGCCGAAGGAACTTCTGCTAACCGGGAGAAAACCTCCGGGGCGGAACATGCAGAGCAGAAGGCGGAAGAAATCGCCGCCAAGAAGTCCAAGGCTCGTCAGCGAGACTCTGAAGCCAAGGGGAAATGGTGGCCCTGCACCACCACTGAAATGGAGCTGCAGAACCTCGAGGCGGAAGGTGCGTCCCGGAAGCTGGCGAACAGTTCCGGGTTCCCTGGCTCCAGCCCCTCAGGATGGCGAGATGGTGGTGACTAAGGCGCTGGTGGAGCGAGGTTTTTCTTTTCCGCCATCAGATTTCTTCTCGGAAATCATGAAGGAGTATGGGCTCTAGCCCCACAACATATCGCCAAACAGCGTCCTGGCGATCAGCAACCACGTCACTCTCTGCGAGGGCCATCTCCGGGTAACTCCCGAACTTCCCCTATTCCAATATTATTTCTCCGTCAAGAAGGAGAAGATCCGCCAGACCTCCGAGTTGGCGACTTGCGGGTCCATCACCTTCATGCTCCGCCCCGGCCGAGTCTACCCCCATACCGACCGCCACGAATCCGCGCGGTACTGGTCCAGAGGCTTCTTCTATCTGAAGGACGTCTCCGACCCGGAGGGCGAAAGGAAGCTGTCGCCATTCAAGAACAGCCCCGCCAGCGAAACTCCGGCATGGACGCAGTGCCCCCACCTCTCCGAGTCGCCTCAGCTCACCCGCGCCTTTATGCGGATCTGCAAGCTCACGGAGGAGGGCTTGACGGGGAAGGACCTCACCATGTCTTGGTTCACCAAGCGGATCCAGCCACTTCAGCATCGAGACCGCTTGATGTTCCACTACACGGGGCGCGAGGATCCGATGCGTGCCTTGAAGGACAACCTCTCCGCCGACGCCATCGACAAGAGGATCCGGCTCCTCATCAAGATTCCGCGTGAACTACATGTTCACGTTTGTAACAAAGACATCCACACCATCGGCTCCGGGACCGCGGTATGTTATCTTGACCTGACCATTGTTTTCCTTTGTACTCAAAATTTTGTCTAAGTGTTGGCTCTGTAACTTAGCTCGAGGCCCTCGAGGAAGGTGAACTCGGAACTCTTCTCCGGGTCCCATCTACGGGCAACACGAATCCGGAAGCCGCGTCGAAGACGGAAGCTCCCGAGGCTCCGCGCCCCTCCAAGAGGAAGAGGGCTGCTCCCTCCAGCCCTGCAGCCAAACGCGCCCGCGAAGTGCTTAGCACTGCGGCTACTCGGAAGGCAGAGGCGGAGAAGAAGCGCCTCAAACTTATCGACACCAGCAACAGAGCCCAACCCGACATCCATCAG
Source organism: Lolium rigidum (assembly GCF_022539505.1). Lineage (NCBI taxonomy): Eukaryota > Viridiplantae > Streptophyta > Magnoliopsida > Poales > Poaceae > Lolium > Lolium rigidum. The sequence continues at coordinate 28,081,574 of NC_061508.1, forward strand.
TTCTTCAAGCCTTCCGGGTAAATGCTCGATTTCCGAACTCAAAATCTTCTGTTATCACGAGCAAGCACTTACTTAGCTATTATGCTTTTTTCCTTTACAGAAGTTCCGGAAGCCAGCCCCCCAAGGCCCCAAGAGCCCTCAAAAAGAAGTTCAAGCCATCTTCGGCTTCCATCCCTGTTACGCCGGAGGTCGAGGTTCCGCCCAAGGCCTCCTCTGCCACCAAGCCGGATCCCAAGGACGTCATCAACATTGATGACCTTCCCGAAGACCCAATTGGCCATGGTGATTCCGGGAAGGGCGCATCCTCGTCTGCGCCTCCGCCTGAGCAACCAACTGCCACCTTCGCCGAACCTACACCAGAGCAATACGAGCAGAAGGTGCAACTGATTCATGCCACCAGCACGCTCCAAACTGACCCTCAACCTACTCCGTCTCTGCAAAAGCTTACCCTCGCACAACGCCACGCGAAAGTCTCCGCCATGATGGAGAAGGTGTGGGGGCCTGCAGATACGGAAATGAAGGAGCTCTCCGACCTCGAGAGCGATCTCAAGGTCTTCTTTGCCAAGCATAAGGAGGTGCGCCAGGTAACACTAGCCCCCAAGCATTGGGTTAGACATTTTTTCCGTGTAACATGTATTAGCCGATGCTTTCTTCAACATGTACCTTAGGCGGAAATTTAAAATTTTATTCCTCCAAGACTTTGAACTCCTCGTCAGCCCCCAGAATTTTGAATATCCGACTAACTCTTGTCTGCTTCTCAGAACACGCGGAAGCTGCATGAAGATCTGCGCACCCACGTGCTCGAGCAAATAACGGAGATTGAGGGGCTGCGCCAGAATGCGGAAAATGGCGAGAAGGCTATTAAGCGCTTGGAGACCCGCCTTCAGGGTACGAACTCCGAGTTGGATTTGTATCTTGCTATAATCTTTCATGATGCATAACATGTTGTGACTTTCCGCCTACAGAAGAAACTGCCAAGCACTCCGCCTTCGATGAGCTGTCCGCCAAAGTCAAAGTGCTCGAGGCGGAGAATGAATCCCTCAAGGCCTTTATCAAGGATTCCTCCGAGAAGGAGAATTTGGCGAGGAAGGAGCTCTCCGAGAAGCACGCCCGTGACCTGGCGGAACTCGCTGACAAACTGAAGAAGAGCCAACAAAGGGTAACCTCCTTAGTGGCCAAAAATAAAGTTCAAGAGGCGGAGGCGGAGGCTATTGACAAGATGATCTTCCGTAAGCATCCTTTATGATGTAGTTCCGACTTTATCATATGTTGCTTGTGTCCGCGAAGGAACTGATCCCTTTTTCACAGCGAGTCTTGGGTTTGAATGGTCCAAGGACTCAACCCTCAAGAGGACGGAAGCATATGATGAAGCGCGGAGTTCCATCGACGAGCTAGTCGAGGCGTGTCGCGGAATCGCCAGGTCCCTGTCTTTGAAGAGAGCCAAGACCACAGTGATTGACACTATGACCAGGCTTATGAAGCAGGTGCCGGAACTTATCAAAGATTGGCAAGAATCTTCTACTCGCGGAGTCACCTCTCTCGTCTTAGCCACCTGCAAGGTGCACTTCCCCACCATGAAGTTCGCGGACGTTGTGCGTGATACTCCTAAGGGTACCAACATGCGCTCCATCCTCGCGGAAACCAAAGGGTTTGATCGCATCTTTGTTGGGCGAGTTAATCACTCGTTCTGGTATAACAAGTATGATCTCCCCAAGGGCTTCTCGGACGCGGAAGACGAAGAAGAAAATGCTGAGGAGGGCGACGCAGAGGGTTCCGGATCGAGCGCTGATCAGACCGAAGATTTCTCCGATGGCAACTCCGGCGACGACTCTGGCGATGACTCTGGCGACGGCTCCGCCTATGTGGAATCTGAGGAAGAGCACTCCTCCGCGTAGAATTCCTGTGAAACAATGAAACAGTGTTGCATCATTTTGGCCCCGGAGTGGGTTTGTAATATAACTTATATTCTTAAGTAGCTAGGGACGAAACAGCTATGCATGTGCGGAAACAACTTATCCTGCAATCCTTTAATATTATCTGCATGTTTCGTTTTATTGGAAAGCAAGTGCTGATTTCTATGTTTTCCGGCTTACTCGCTTGACCTTCCGCGAGCCGGAAAACCTTTAGCCGGAAACGCTCGCCAGCGGCGACGAAGCCCAATGGCATTCCGTCAATAACCGCGGAAACAAGCCCCCAGCCAAGGTGCCGGAAGTCGCTACTAGGAATCCACGAATTCGCAACAGAAAATATTTCCACCAGAAAACTTAAGCTTACGTCCTAAAGGACGATTTTTGAAAATCACAACTTTCATACACGCCTAGGCGGAAATATCCAGCTCTGCGGTTTTAGTTGGAAAACATACACGATCTAAAAATGAACAATTAAAGGAGGTAAAAGACTCAAAGAGTGAACCAAAAGCTTTATTTCATTGATCATGTATAACTATTACAGAGTATATAACTCGGAAAATTGTGCTAAGTGTGGGAAGGACGTAGTTGTGCAATATTCCAGGGGCGATCTGTTTCGTCGTAGATGTCATCCGGATCCTCTCGCTTGCGTTTCCGGTACCAGTTAGCAGGTCTATCCTTTAGCTCCCGGAAATCGACAAGGTAGTACGATCCGTTGTGAAGTACTTTGCTAACGACAAAGGGTCCTTCCCATGGAGATTGCAGCTTATGGTCTTTCACCCGACGAAGGCGGAGGACCAAGTCTCCGGCCATGAAAGAGCGATTCCGAACTCGACGGCTGTGATAGCGTCTGAGTTTCTGCTGATATATGGTGGAGCGTTGGTCAGCTAGGTTCCGAGCTTCTTCTATCAGGTCCACAGATAGTTGTCTGGCCTCGTCAGCATTTTCTTCATTATAGGCGGAAACTCGCGGCGAATCGTGGATGATGTCAGAGGGGAGCACGGCTTCGGATCCGTATACCAGAAAAAACGGGGTAAACCCAGTTGATCTATTAGGGGTAGTTCGCAAACTCCACAGAACAGAATCTAACTCCTCCGCCCAAGCTCCAGCTGCGCGCCGCAGCGGTTCTTCAAGGCGTGGTTTAATTCCGGATAGTATGAGGCCGTTTGCTCTTTCGACCTGACCATTGGATTGTGGATGAGCCACTGATGCTAGGTCCAGTCGGATCCCTACGTCATGGCAGTAATCCTTTAATTCTCCCTGCGCGAAGTTTGTACCGTTATCTGTGATTATGCTGTGTGGGATGCCGAATCTCGTCACGAGGCTGCAGACAAATTTTAGTGTCGTAGCACCGTCGGCCTTTCTCACTGGCTTTGCCTCGATCCACTTACTGAACTTGTCAACAGCGACCAGGAGGTACTCAAAACCGCCAGGAGATGATTTCTTTAGTTTACCAACCATATCGAGCCCCCAGACCGCAAATGGCCAGGTGATAGGGATGGTCTTCAGCTCTTGGGCTGGAGCGTTTGGTTGAGTAGCGTAGTACTGGCAACCTCGGCAGGTCTTTACCAGCTTGTCAGCATCTTCTTTAGCTGTGAGCCAATAGAACCCAAGCCGAAAAGCTTTTGCAACGAGCGACCTGGGAGCGGCATGATGCCCGCAGTCCCCTGCATGGATCTCTCTTAGTATCTCAATACCATCTTGGTTAGAGACGCATTTGAGAAATACTCCTGTTGCGCTTCGTTTGTAGAGCTGTCCGTCAACGATTGTGTAGGACCTTGCTCGTCTGATGATCTGTCGTGCGAGGACCTCGTCCTCTGGCAACTTCTGATCGATGAGGTAGTCCAGGAAAGGCTGCGTCCAAGCCGGAATGATAGCCACCACTTCTCTAGCCGGAGATACTGCCATATCTGGGTTTTCTGGGTTATCACCCTTTACCGAGGGTATCCGTAGATGCTCCAGAAAAATACCAGGCGGAATTGGTTTCCTGCCGGATCCGAGCTTGGATAGCATGTCTGCCGCTGTATTTTCGTCTCTCCTGACGTACTTGACTTCGTATCCGAGGAAGCACTTGGCGATCTCGTCAACTTCATCTCTGTAAGCCGCCATGATGGAGTTTCTGGCGTTCCGGAGTTCCGGCTACTGCTGTGCCACCGAGGTCGGAATCGCCGCAGCAAATAATGTGCTTGATCCCTATCTCCTTAGCGATGCGCAGACCGTGTAGTAGAGCCTCGTATTCCGCCATGTTGTTTGTAGCTTCGAAGTGGATCTGCAGAACGTACTGCAGTTCTTCTCCGATGGGGGACTTGAGGGTGACTCCGGCTCCTGAGCCTTGATGCTGCTTGGATCCGTCGAAGTGCATGACCCATGTCTCTGTTCCGGCTCCAGATTTATATCCGGAGCTTCTGTCCAATCTGCAACAAAATCCGCCAAGATTTGGGATTTAACCGCAGTCCTGGCTTTGTAGTTGATATCGAAGGCGGATAATTCAATGCCCCATTTTGTTGTGCGCCCTGTTGCGTCAGCGTTATTGAGAATCGTTGATAGCGGAGCTTTGCTCACGACTGTTACTGGATACTCCTGGAAGTAGTGTCTCAGCTTCCTGCTACCCAGGAATACTCCATAGGCTAGCTTTTGAAAGTGAGGGTATCTTTGTTTGGATTCCGTCAGGACTTCGCTGATGTAGTAGACTGGTCTTTGGACTCCATACTCGTGTCCTTCTTCCTGTCGCTTCACCACGATGACGAGGCTGATGACTCTATTGGTAGCTGCCAGGTAAAGGAGCATAGGCTCTGACTCTCCTGGCGCTGCTAGAATAGGTGGGGAGGTGAGTATTTCCTTCAACCCTTGAAGCGCTGCATCTGCTGCCTCGTCCCAGACAAACTTGTATGTCTTCTTCAATAGCTTGTACAGGGGTAGCGCCTTCTCGCCAAGACGGCTAACAAACCTGCTGATTGATGCAACACAACCAGTTAGTCGTTGCACATCTTTGAGACAAGTTGGCCTTTTGATGCACAAGATTGCCTTGATTTTCTCCGGGTTAACTTCAATGCCCCTATTAGAGACGATGAAGCCAAGGAGTTTTCCGGCTGGAACACCAAAGACGCACTTCAGCGGATTTAACATCATCTTGTACCGTCGGAGATTCTCAAAGGTTTCTGTAAGGTTGCTGATCAAGTCGGATCCTTTCCGGGTCATGACCGCGATGTCGTCGACGTAGGCGTGTACGTTCCGACCAATTTGGTCCTTCAGGCACCGCTGCATCGTACGTTGGTAGGTGGCACCTGCGTTTTTCAAGCCAAAGGGCATAGTAACATAGCAGTAAGTGCCAAATGGGGTGATGAACGAGGTCGCCTTTTGGTCGGACTTCTTCATCCGGATCCGATGATTCCCGGAATATGCGTCAAGAAAACACAGAAGTTCCGCCTGCCGTCGAATCAATGACTTGGTCAATGCGCGGCAGGGGAAACGGATCCTTCGGGGAATGCTTGTTCAAGCCGGAGTAATCGATGCACATTCTTAGTATTTCAGAATTCTTTTTGGGTACAAGGACGGGATTTGCGACCCAATTAGTATGGATAACTTCTATTACAAAACCTGCCTCTAGTAACTTTGCTAATTCCATTCCTATGGCTCGGCGCTTCTTGTCTCCAAAGCGTCGCATAGCTTGCTTCACCGGTTTAGCCCCCGGGTTTATGTTGAGGTAGTGCTCGGCGAGTTCCCTTGGTACTCCGGACATGTCAGAAGGTTGCCATGCGAAGATATCCATGTTAGCGCGGAGGAACTCAACGAGCGCGTCTTCCTATTTGGGGTCCATGTTGGCTCCGACCGAGACCTGCTTGGTAGCGTCATCTTCCTTGAAGTTGACTTTCTTGGTCTCTATCGCGGCCTTGAAGGAGTTTTTACTGTTCGGAGATCCGCTTCTTGGTGGTCCGCATCTCGGTCGGATCCACCGCGGCTCGTAGCCTTTCAGCTCCTCTCCGGATATCACGGACTCGCGAAGGCGGCTTCGCCCAGCTCGCACTCATGAGCCTTCTTGTAGTCTCCGGATACGGTAATCATACCATTTGGACCCGGAATCTTGAGCTTGTTGTAGATGTAGCACGCTCTTGCGTGGAACTTGTGGTAGGTGGGCCTGCTGAAGATGACGTGGTAGGAGCTATTGAAGGGCACGACCTCAAACGTGATCATCTCTTCGCGGAAATTATTAATATCGCCGAAGGCCACGGGAAGTCTGATGCTGCCGAGGGAATTTGCCTTTTTACCCGGAACCACACCATGGAATTCAGTGGTGCTATGCTTAAGCTGCTCCTTGGTAAGGTTCATCCGCTCCAGAGTCTCCAGGTACATGATGTTCAAGCTGGCTCCGCCATCCATGAGGCAGTTGGAGAAGTCATACCCGTCAATGCGGGGACTTACAACCAAGGCGTATCATTCTTTTGGCACGATGGTAGGGTGATCCTGCCTATCAAAAGTGCACGGGACTTCCGACCACCTGACATACTGTGGCACAACCGGAACTGTGGCGTTCAGGATCCGGAAAGCTGACTTGCTTGCGCGGACTGTTGGTGTTCCGAGGAAGGTGTGGTACGCGCCTACACTCTTTTTGCCGAAGGGGTTGGATTTAGCTGCGGTTCCCTCTTTGGGTTCCGGCGAAGCGTCATCCTCATCCATCGCCTCAGAACTGTCTTCCTCTTTGTCCTTGTTCTTGCCCTTGCCTCCTTTGCCGCGTGGGCGGTGCTTCCGGGCTCGCTTGTATCCTTCTTCCGGGTCGTTTTTCAGATCATTGACCCACTTGCAGTTGCGGTTAGTGTGAGTGGACTTCCCCGTAGCCGGGTCCAGGTGGGCCAGGCAGGGCATGTCTCTGTACTCCTCGTATGTTTGGGGAGCGCGGGTTCCGGCAGCGGTGAACTCGTCACTTCGATGCTGGCCCCTGCCAGCTCCGCCTCCGCGGCCGCGGCCTCTTCCGCCTCCTGGACCTCCGCGCTGGAAAGCCATGGCGACCATCTCGGATCCGCCACTCTTCTGGTCATCAGGTGGGTTTTTCCGCTTAGTGCCGCTGGTGTTACCGTTATCACGGTTCTTCTTTTGCTGGTGCAGGGGAATTGTTGTGGCTGCTAGGTCTCCACCTGCATCGTCATCGGCGGCAGTGTGATCGCTGGCAATGGAGATCATGTCATCCAAAGTCAGTTTGTTTGCGTTAGCCAAGCAAGTGAGCTTGTGCCGCAGCAATCCTCCTCTCTGCAATCCTCCTATAAAGGCGTGCATAGCTGTCGTGTGATCGACATTTTCACACTTGTTTCTGCATGCCAACCATCGGGTGAGGAAGTTCCTTGATGTTTCACCCTTCTTCTGGATACACGTCTGTAAGTCGCTTGTTGTGGCAGGTCTTTTGTAGGTGCCCCTGAAGTGCTTTTCGAAGGCGGTCTTCAGGTTGAACCAGCAAAAGATGGAATTCTTCTCGAGGTCGGCCGAGCCAGATCCGGGCTGGACCTACAAGGTACAACTGAAGCATGCGGCAGGCGATATTAGGGGTTCCTCCGGCAAAGGTTTCTGCATTGTAGTAATCCTCAATCCAGGTATCCGGCCTTTCGGTGCCATCATAGGTCTTCAGGTTTCCGGGTAGCTTGAGGTTTATCCTTGGCGTTGGTTCCTCTCGAATCATCCTGCCGAAGCACTTTGGGCCTATGTAATCAGTTTTGTATTCGTTGAGATGTTCCCGCGCGTCACGCGAGCCGTGCCGGGGGGATTTTGAGCGAGAGCGAGATCTCCGGCCGCCGCCTCCGCCTCCACCTCCGCCTCCACCGCTAGGTGGTGGTGAGGAGACTCGCGAGGGGGCCGATGTGACCTCTTGCTTTCGCCATCCGAATCTCCCCGTCCTTCGCGGTGTTGACTCCGGCTTCGATGGCTGCCTTCACCATGGTGCTGGTTGCCTTCGTCGTTCCGGCTTCTGTGAGGCTCCGAGTCACGCTCCTCGTTCCGACTCCTCCTAGGCTCGGGTTCTCGATCGTTGTTCCGGCTTCGGAGGGGTTCCGGCGTACGCTCTCTGTTCCTTGGAGACGGCACGTTGTCGCGGATGTTGATTCCACCTGGACCATGAGGCCTGGTGTTTCCGACTGGACTACGGCGGCGAGGGAGTGGAGGACGCGGGTGCCCGTTGGGTGGAGGTGAGGGATTCCGGTATTTGTTCCTACCAGTGTACATCGCATCCTTCCCTTTCTCGGATCTGACGGAGGTGTCTTTGATGGTACGGGGATTGGATTTGGGTGTTCTCTGGTTTTCCTTCTGCGTTCCGAGGATCCGGTTCACGATTCGTCATCGCGATGGCGATTGTCGTAGGCGTCCTTCGCGCGATAGAGACGCAATGCTCCGGGTTGGATTCCAACCTGCGTGAAGTGTCTGCCTTGCTCTGTTGCTTCATTGCTGAGGCAACGAGCGTACGGACGTACTCGATGTCGATTTCCTCGGTCTTTTTCTTCAAGATCTCCGCAGCCTTCTTCATGTTATCCTTTGGAGTTGCGAGTGGCTGTTGCTCTGTGGGGGTCGCGAAGGTAATCTTGCGGGGAGGTATAGCATCCCGCCTGATTTTATCGGCCTCCCGCTGAAGCTCGGTGACCTTATCTTTCCAGTGTTGCTGGAGCTCCTTGACTTTTACCAGTTGTTCGTCAACCTCAAGCTCTCGCTGGTGGAAATTTTCCACGAAGTGCGCGGCTTCTTTCCTCTCATCCAGCATTGCCGCTGCGGTTGCGCGAACTTCCGGGCTATTGCCAGCATCTCCTGTCTTTTAGCTTCTAGAGCCTCCGGATCTGCGGCATCGTCAGGGGTTATGGGTTTGTTGAGAATATCCGAGTGTGCGATTGCCTCCATGCCTGCTTGCTCAACCAGCTCTTCTGGGGACAGCACTTCCTTGTGCGGACGCTCCCGCGAGAGTGGAGATCCTGCACAGGATGGCTGTGGATCGGAATAGGTGTTGTCATCTTCTGATCGCGTTGATCCAGCGCCGCCAAGGTTGCAAGGACCTGTTTAGGCTGGGCGGATTCAACTTCGGGCTGATCACCGTATCCGTATTCCTTCGCCTTGCGATCGAACTCTTCAGTATCCATGGAGGGGGCATCCCGGAAATTGGGCTTAGATTACCCGGAATCGACTCTTCAACCGGAGTTCCGCTTTCTCCGACGGCCCTCCTGCCGATCCGGAGCAACGTTGTTTTCCGGGGCCTCGCCTCGCTCGGGACCGGCTCCGGCTTCTTGAGGGGCGGTTCCGGCGGTATGGGCCAAGAAGTGCACGAAGTGACACCTTTGATTCTCTAACACCCGGGAGACCCGAGCGGATCTGCATTGGTCTTCCACCTTTATTTCCTGCTCAGGGGCGGATTGGGTGGGTTTTGATTTTTTCAGATCTAAGGCGGAATCTTCCTTGGGAAGTTCCTGCGTCTCAGATCGGATCTTCGCGACTGTGTCCTGCTCAGCGGCGGTCGCGTCAGCGCTACTTACCAGTGGGTTTCCGTCGGAATCGACGGTTTCCCCGATGAAGATGTGTATGCCGCCAACTGGGACGATGGAGAGCTTGACGGGGTTTGTCTTAGCCGGAATCCAGCACTCATCCGGAGGGACGATCGGAAGGTTTCCGGCGTAAAGGACGCGCCCCACAGCGATGGTGTCGTCGTACCTTCCCATGGCGGAACCCTCCCAGTTCCGGCCTCCAGACGCCGCTGGCCCCACGGTGGGCGCCAACTGTCGTTGCCTAATCGACGGTGCCTCGATGGAGGGATCCTCACAAGGGGGAGAAGAAGTAGGGGCCATAGGGCTGAGTGCACACGGGACGGTGGTACGCGATTTACCCAGGTTCGGAACACCTGCACGATGACAGGGCCTACTGCTGCTTGTCTGGAATTATCTGGGCGCTTTCGCGTTATTACAATGAGTTGTGGTTGTGCCTCTAGGGCTCCCGGGATCCGGCTTATAAAGGCGCACGGATCTAGGGTTTACATGGAGAGTCCTAGCCGGATTACAGGTTTGCCTAACTACGGTACTATGTCTTGCCGTGTACGTCAAGGATCCGCCTCCCTCTATACGTCGTCCCGGATCCGGGTTCCTCCAAAGGTCGGTCGGATCCGGCTCCCTTCTCCTGGGCCGGACTTCATCCTTCAGGATCAACAGCAACTGGGCCACCTGATGGGCCACATGCCACATCACCATCTATGGGCCACCCGGGCTTGCCGGATCTAGGCACTGTCGATGGTACACCCATGAAGTATACCCACAACAAGCGACATCAGCGCCTCATCGCCTGCAGCGACGACCTCGAGGACTGCCCAGGGCTGCGAGCGGCATACTTGGCGTCGCTGAACGACAAGGACGCCTGGAGGGGCGACATCGACACGGCGATCGTCATGTCCATCCGCGACTCCGGCAAGCCGCTCGTGGACCTCACCGACGACGGCGAGGTAGGACCAAGCGGCCTCGTGAAGGACAACCCCGACGAGCGCGTCAAGCAGGAGGTCGTCACCGACGACATGTACAACTTCCACTAGTACTACTACGCCTCCGGCCGCCGCAAGTTCTTCTAGATTAGGTTTAGTTTAAATTTAGTCGAATCTCGTTCGAATCTATGTAATATATGCCAAGTTTGGATGAATTTAATCAAATCTCGCTCAAGTTTAAAATTTCCGAAATTTTGTTTGGGGGTCTCGACTGGAGAGCGACGTCCCCCAAACGCGGCACGAACAAAACACGTCCCCCAAACACTCAATCCGATGCTGTTTGGGGACGATTTAGGGACACGACTAGAGATGCTCTTAGAGCATCTCCAGCCGCGTCCCCCAAAGCGTCCCCCAAAGGGATTTGGGGCGCGCCGGACCAAAAAACCGTTCCAGCCGCATCCCGCAAAGCCCATTTTTGTCCGGCGCGCCACGATACGGTGTCCGGCGCCCCGAGCCCGTCCCCGTCCCACAGGGGACGCTCCGGGCACGCCAGACACAACGAAAAGCGAGGAACCGACGCGGGCCCGACGCGTCAGCGGCTCGGAAGCCTAAAACCCCGTCGCCTACCTTTGGTCAAGCGACGTTAATGGTGTCCCTGTTTTCCCAGGCGACGCAGGGACGCGTCTCGTCGTGCATGGCCGCGTGGCCGTCCGCGCCGGCGTTATTGCGTGCAACCACCCGCTGCCTCCGCTGTTTAAAGACACCCTGCAATTTCTCACCGCTCACAAACCTTCTCGTCGCCGCCGCCTCCCCCCTCCCAGATCTTCTCCTCGTCTCTCCAAAAAATGTCGAGCTCGTCCTCCCGCAAGATCGCCGCGGCGAACGACTTCGGCCGCGGCAGCCTCACCGTGGCGGAGGCGTGGGCGCTGTACCACGCCCGGTATCCAGCCCCGCCGGACATGCGGCTGCCAAGCAGCGGCGACTGGAAGATGGCCGTGAACGGCATTGGCGTTCCGCCGCCGCCGAAGCCGCGCACGGACCAATGGTGGGACACCGTCAAGGCCCGTCGGGCTCAACTCACCGCCTAGGAGCGGTTGGATCCGACGTGGGCGGTCGACAACAACGACGCCTGGTGGACGACGTACTTCAAGGCGAAGTATGACATCGAGATGCACAGCATGGAGGGGCTCGTCGGCGGCCCCAATAGTTGGAACAAGGACGGCCGCGCCCTGTTCTGGGGCGTTCCGGGGCGCACCCTCGACAACGTCATCCGCGGCATCCGCAACGGCGCTCCAAGGCTGGAGATGCCGTCGTCGCCGCCGTCGTCTCCTCAATGGCAGCCGAGGAGGACGACGAGTACGTCGTCCTCCTCGCACTCTTCTTCCTCAGGACCGGCGTGATCGACGTCGTCCTCGTCGTACCGGTCGGCGCCCTACACCGTCCCCAAACGGGAGGTGAAGGAGGAGCCGACGACGCCCGTCAACACGAGGCGTGGCGGCAGCGGCAGTCGGCGGCAGCAAGGAAGGCGCGGCGGCGCCCTCCTCATCCCAAAGCCGGAGGTGAAGGAGGAGCCGGAGGAACCGTCGCGAGCGGCGCCGCTGGCGGAGTACGAGCGGCAGCAGCGGCTCATCGCCAGCAGCGATGACCTGCCCAGGTCTACGGGCGGCGTTCTTGGCGTCCATGAACGACAAGGACGCCTGGAGGGGCGACCTCAACGCGGCGATCGCCATGTCCATCCGCGACTCCGGCAAGCCGCTGGTGGACCTCTCCGACAATGGCGAGGCAGAACCAAGCAGCTTGGTGAAGAACGAGCCCGTCGATCCGGCGCGTTTTGGGGACGTTTTGGAGGACGCGGCTGGAGATGCTCTTAGCCTGTCTAGCCACAAATATACTTACATACACAAGTAGGTAGTACAGTACGTTGGATGCATTCGTCGACACAAATTCAGGCATTCAGCCGAGTGGAGACAGCAGGAGTCTACTAGCAGCTGTCCACTTGTGGACACCGCAAGGCTCGAAGCTCCCCGTTGCAACGGAGACGGAACGATCATCCAATATTCCAATGCCCCCCATCCAGTCGGCAGTCGGCACGAGCCCAGGAATGAAACAACCAACCCAAGGCCAGCACCAGCAGGGCCAACCACAACAGCTCATACCCGCCGACGTGGGCCCCACCTGGAATTAAACAACGTCTCCACCCAACCCGAGCTGTCCTCCAGATCATCCTACTACTACCCGCATACCCTCCCTCCCACCTCTGCTTTCCCCCCTCCCCTGCCCTGCCCTGCCCCCGAGGAAAGAGCCGACTCCACACGGCAGAGGCGGTGACCGGCGGGATGTCGATCCTCTACGCCGTCGTGGCGCGGGGCTCCACGGTGCTGGCGGAGCACGGCGCCGCCTCCACCAACGCCAGCTCCGTCGCGCGCCAGGTGCTCGACCGCCTCCCCGACGGCGGCGCCGACAGCCACGTCTCCTACACGCAGGACCGATACGTCTTCCACGCCAAGCGCACCGACGGCATCACCGCGCTGTGCATGGCCGACGACGCAGCAGGAAGTAAGCCACCCGCTTCCTCTTTCCTCCCCCTCCGGTCCTCCTCGCAACCGGAGTAGTAGTAGTACTCTGCTGCCTGCCTTCCTGCAGCGACCATGTTTGTAGTATCTCCCTTCTAGTAGTAGTAAAATTGATGCGGTTAGACGGGTGAGAATTTCGAACTTGGCCGCGGCTGGGGGTTCCGTTGGCGCGGCGGGAGGAGAATATTGGAGATCCGGAGACCCCAGGAGCTAGTCCTGGGTGGCGTTTCTCACCATGCGCGTCTCCCATGTCTGCCTCTTCTCTGCTGTGTTGCTACTCGCAGTCCTCAAGGAGGGGCGTGGTTATTCAGATCGATTCAGGGCTCGCCAATTGTCGTTCCAGGATAGATTGGAATTGCCGACTCGAGGCTCCGGACCGGCCGCCTGAATTTTGCAGCTCTTTCACATGGACCTCAAACGCGTTCGCGTTCAGTCATACTAGTATTTACGGCTTTGGTAATCCTCAGCCCGTTTGACCTTTTTAAAATCTCAGCCACCTCAAACTGCACACATTATCAAGCCTAAGCATTCCAGGCTGACCGCAAAATTTAGTACTGTATACTATTCGTTATACTATATGGACTGGTAACATGGGGGTGATGATAGCTTTGGTAATCCTCAGCTGTTTGACCTTTTTGAAATACTATATCCGTCACCTCAAACTGGACAGTATAGAGCCTAATCATTCCTGTCTGGAATACCCAACCGCAAATTTTAGTTTATTCGTTATATATATGGAGTAACATGGGGGGTGATGATAGTTTGATATCATATCCACAGCCAACTCTGCAATAAACAATTTCTACTGTCTGCCCGCCTGGTTCATAGTCTAGCGCCTGCTGAAAGCAAACTGTAAAATCCCCAAGGCCAAATTGAGTCTATTTTGTGTTTCCGACAGCTGCGTATTCTGTTTTCTGCTAACCAGATCTTCAACATTAAGCATCGATTGACATCTAAAGGTTGATAGGCTTTTGTCTCTGCGGCTTACCATTTCTATCTTGTGATGTGAAATCACCTACCGATGTCCTTATGAAGCTTCTTTCTGTTGCAGGACGTATCCCGTTTGCGTTCCTTGAGGATATCCATGGAAGGTTTGTCAAGACGTATGGCCGCGCTGCGCTGACAGCTCTTGCTTATGCGATGAACGATGAGTTCTCGAGGGTTCTCGGTCAACAGATGGATTACTATTCAAATGACCCTAGTTCCGACAGAATAAATCGAATGAGAACTGAAATCAGTCAGGTATAGCCTTTCAGTCCTTGCCTGAACATCACCCTCATGTAGATTTCAGCCAATATTCTGGAGGTAGTACAATATTGAAAAACGTGCATTCTTAAATTTAATTGAGCTCATGCCTCATGCTGTGGTTTCCAATGTAGTAGTAAACAAGAAGTGGTACATTCACGTGGAGTAGTTGAACTATTGTCTTATACTTTTACAGTAGTTGGTACCATCAAATATTCCCTCCGATTTTGCATTACTTCCATGGCAGATGCTTATGACCAAGCAAATCTGGAAGTTTGAAATGATATTTTACTCTTCATTATTCCCTTGCAGGTTAGGAATGTCATGATTGATAATATTGATAAAGTCCTTGAAAGGGGTGATCGTTTGGACCTATTGGTGGACAAGACTACAACTATGCAAGGAAATACAGTTCGGTTTAAGCGACAAGCTCGTCGCTACAGAAGCACTGTTTGGTGGAGAAATGTCAAACTCACGTATGTAAATTGTCTTATTAAAACCAGTTACAACATGTTTGCATCTAAACATGTTTTTTATGCTTGCTTCCTAGAGTACTAACATTATGTTCATCAACTTCTTTGCACTTGTTTTATCACATTCACCATTAACTTGGCTTAATTGTGCTCCTTACAATCTTTACGAAATAAAAGCCATAAGCTTGTGTGAAATACATTAGGTACTCTCCAAAATGACTTTATTGTGCAGAAATTAGTGCAATTTTGTTGATACTATCTCTATCCCAAAATAGGATGCCTATAATATTTGGATAAAGTCAAACTTCTTAAATTTTGACCAACTATATCGAAAAAAGTGTCAACATTTATAATCCCAAATTAATACAAAACCATCATGAAATATATTTTCATATTATGTGCATTTAAAATTTTAGATGTTGATATTTTTCTGTACATAGTTGCTCAAACTTTAAAAAGTTTGACTTTGACTGAAAACTATGGGCATCCTAATTTGAGAAGGAGGGAGTACTGAAGTTTGCTGCGTGAAACAATGACGGACCTGACCTACATGTAGTATATGTGCATACATACATATTTCAGTACTTGTCTTGGTAGTTCTGTCAATAGTAAAGTGAGCAACATAGATTTTAGAATAAATTACCTTCTCCTGGATTCGAAAGTGTTGTATGTGAATAAGCAGATACTTCTTGACTTTATATTCTGAATCAACTGTTCATCTTATATTTAGCAGCGCAGTATATGAACTTGAAGTAGAATCTGTTCATTCTCTTAATTTGTCTTTATGTGTGAAGCATCTAGCTTACAGCCTTACACTACCAAACAATGTATATGCCAAGGGTGGTTACCTAAACCATCACATGTTTTGTTTACTTTGCTGCTTTTCGGACCTTTTGTCAGCATAAACATCTGATGCACATTGTATTTATATTTTCTTATTTTTGCAGGGCTGCTTTGATTCTGCTTCTCTTGGTAATTATATACATCGTCCTCTTCTTCATGTGCAATGGCTTCACGTTGCCGACCTGCATCCGGTAATTACCATCTTGTGTTGTGCTTGTGTGTGCACGACCTATCTCCCTTGCCCAGGAGAGCGACTGTTGCAGCACCATTGCAACCAGTTGCGTTGCAGAAATTATTTTTTGTGTGCAGAGAAAGGACACCTGCTATTTATTCTGTAATTGTGACACTTGGATTGTGAAGAATATTGAAAATGGAGTGTGGCCGATTTGGGTTGATTCTGTAGCCACCATTCGTGTGGTTGTACATGATTTGTGTACTTTAATGCTCAGGAGAGTGTAATCCAGTAGTAACAAGTAGCATCATCTGTTGAAGTTGATAGTTTCTTTTTTTCGGGAAGTTTATGTTTTCACAGAGTTGAAAATTGGAATGGCTGTCTCGAGCAGCATCATTCACGCCCTTTGCTTTTGATCTATTCCATCTATTCAATATTAGTTGTCGCAGATTTAGCTAATATAGAAGGAAGTATCTATTTTTTTTTTTGAACTGGAAAAGCTTTTTCATTATTCAACATGCACAGCAATATCGCTGGCAACAACAACCTAGGCAAAGTCTGAAGCATGATTCGGCCATACGGCTTGAGAAACATCACATAGCTTTGCACCATACGCTGCGAGAACATCCGCTACCTTATTACATGCCCTTGGGCAAAAACTAAACTTGAAACAAATAAAATTCAAAAACTGAACTGTGAGTCCCACTCAATGACAATTCAGGAGATACCCCAATCCTGCACCACCTGCAAGGCTCTACTGCACGCTTCTGCTTCTGCTTGGAGAGCATCGTTGACATGGTTTAACTTTCCTGCCGTAGCACCCACGGCTTCCCCTTTAGAGTTCCGAACTATGAAACCCCAGCCACCACTTCCCGACATAGGATCAAAGGCGCCGTCTATATTTATTTTGAGCACGTCTACATCAGGAGGTCTCCAACATGGTACCAGCCAGTTTGACACTTCCTTCTTTTTCACAAAGAAATCTTCATATTCTGTAGCCAATCTTTGCACTTGGACTACTAATTGATCCTGCCTCCACACTCCTCCCCCTGTATTCAACTTATTCCTGGTTTTTCACCAGCTCCACAAAAGGGCAATACATTTCAGTTTGGCTTTTGTTTCATGTTGCATAATATTGGTGATCATTTGCTTTGGTTCGTGGTACTCATTTAGAATTTTTGGCACATCTTCCAAACCTAACTCACGCCATATTGCTCTGACGGAAATTCAATTCGGCTCCCGGGTGCGTATGCACCCTCTACCACAAAATCATATTTCGAAATGTCGAAAAATTTCACAAATTTTTTTACATGTACATGTTCATAATATATGTTCGTTCGTCAAGTTTCACGAAAAAACAATATTTTTTGTGGTCTATATAAAAAAGAGAAAACTTATCTTGTGAAAAGCATTATTTTTAGCACTGAGTTTTGTCACACGTCACATGATAAGTCGATTTTTTATGAACAACTTTGTAAGCGTGTAGCACGAGAAGATTTACATGTGAATTTTTGGTTTCAATTTTTTTGAAGTTCAAAATATGTGTAAGATGCATTTCAAAATAGAGGGAGCATATGCTCCCCTGTTTCAAAACACATCTACAGTTTAAAAACAAATGTCCTCCATCTTCATTTAGCCACTTGCATACTGGACACAATGGCTCAACCTCTATCCCTCGGCGTTTGATATTCCAGTTAACCGGTAAACAATTATGTGCCATGCGCCACAGGAAGTATCTATTTTGGTATCGGCTCATCTCAGCGTGGGATCGAATACTTGAATGGAGGCCTCAAGCTGGGTACTCAGAAACCACAGGCCCTTGCCGCAGATCCTGGATCGTGCGGTACGGAGCGCCCGTGGGAGCAGACGAGATGAACTGGAGGCAAGGTTCCGCTGTCTTCCCACGTTGCCAATTGCCATCCAGTCAGATCCCCAGCACGGCGGCAGCGCATCCCCGTGCTCTGAAGCGCCGCCCACGGCGCCATGAATGCAACGAGACTCCGCCAACTGCCGGGAGCCAGATCAGATCGCAGATCATGACCTCCGACGCCAAGACTCCCAAGGGCGCCCATAGGTAAACAGGTAAACAGCAGACCAGACAACAAAAGCAATGTAGTAGTATCAGTAAAACAGAGAGAAATCTCACTTCAGCAAGTCACTTAAATCATGTTTTTGTTTCAGGCAGAGGTACTTGGAAAAACCCACGGATGTCTAAAAGAGTAAAAACGATGCCCAACATAAAGCAGTTTAGATAAACTTTGCCACTTTGCAGGAATTAATTAATTCAGTAATAGGGAGCAACGCTCCGATGCCGTAGATGATGATGACGACGACGACGAGAAGAAGGCGGTTCACTGTGCCCACTGGAGTGAGTCTTGTGCTCTGCTTGGTAAAGGGTAACCTCCTCTTCCCAAGCCGCAGCATGACCAGTGCGGTTCATCAGCTCTTGCCCGGGTCATGTGCGAGCATGATCATCTCGGCAAGTTCGCTCGAAGAGTCATCGAAGAAGCCTGTCCTGGACTCCGAGGTTGTTCCTAGGAGATCGGCATCAACCAGATGACCTTGGGTGCTGTCAGTTGGCATCCCACTCCTGCTTCCGTAACCTTGAGCGCAGACTGCAAACGGATCTGTAGAGTCGGAGTTTTCATATGCTGCTTCGTGTCCGCTTGGGAGATCTTGGTACGGTGTCTCCGGCTGCGGCACTGCTTTGCTGAGTGCCAGAGCGTTGGTAGTACCTTCATGATCTTCAGAGCCTGTCGGCGAGTATGAAGCTTCAGCAACTTTCTGATAAAAGGATGTCTTTTGGTCACAATGACCCTCACCTGTAGTGGTATCCACGGTGCCAGAATATTCCGAGACAGACGAAGTATCAGTAGCCACCATTTGCAAAATTCCATCCTCGTCGTGGTTGGGCCACAGATCCATGGTTTCAGGGTTCTCCAGGTGCAGAATATCATCTGTATTAACCACTCCATAGCAGCTTCTAGCTCTTTGCTTTTGTTTCTCTTGGAGGGATGCTTCAGTTTCCACATGACCAACATCCACCTCACTCCTAGTTTCAGCAATAGTCTGCATGTTACCAAAACTGAGCTTGGGCGACATGTTCTTTCCAGAATCTTCGAGAACCAATGATCTATCGCCTGTAACATCCTCACAGCAGCCGTGAGTCCTTTGCTGTTCAACTTGCTGGAGCATTTCGGTTTCAAGATACGTTCCAGCCATCTGAGTACAGGTGTCGTTCGATGACATACCGATGCTCTTGGGTTCACAGCTCCCCTCAGATATTGTCAGGATGTCCATAGGTTTGGTATCTTCATGATTTTCAGAGCCTGTCAGTGAGTACATAGCTTCAGCATCTTTCTGATAAAAGGATGTCTTATGGACAGTATCCTCATCACCTCTACTTGTGTCCATGGTGCCACAATATTCTGAGACAGCGCCAATAATACCACGGAAACATTTCTCCCATGGGAGCTTACAGGCTTGCTGAGGATCAGTAGACGCCATTTCCAAAGTTTGATCCGGTAACATATTCTTGTGTGCACTATCTCCATGGCTTTCAGGTGAAAGAAAGTCACTGGCCACATACCCAACAATTCCATCAGAAGATAAACTGTTCTTACCACGATCTCCATCACACTTGGGTGATGTCTTCAAGGTTACAGAACTTTCCTGACATAACGCTTGATCAGCAGCATTAACAATTTCACCACTGCTTGGAGCTCTTTGGTAGGGTTGCTCTTGCAGGGCCACATCAATCTCTAGACGGGAAGCCTCTACATAGTTATAAGCTTCATCAGATGACAAGCTTTTATTCCTTTCACAACTTCGATCAAACTTGGGTAACATTTCTTCAGAATTTTCTGGCACCAACACTTCATAACGGTGAACCACCTGGGAACAGCTCTGGACACTAGGGGTTTGTTTCTGATGCAGAGGCATTTCAGGGACCAGATGGCTAGAAGAAACATGCCTGGTAATCCCATCAGATGGCAAGCACATCTTGCTTCGACAATCTTCATCATGGTAGGGCGAGAAATCCATGGTTCCAGGCTTCCCCAGGAGCAACATTTTATCTCTGTTAACCACTCCATAGCAGCTCTTGGCACTTTGGTTTTGTTTCTCTTGGAGGGATGTTTCAGTTTCCAGATGGCCAAAAGCCACCTCACTCCTAGTTTCAACATTCAAAACAGGCTGCCCGTTACCAAAACTGACCTTGGGCGCATTTCCAAAATCTTCGAGAATCAATAATTTATCACTTGTAACATCTTCACAGCAGCTTTGGATCCTTTGCTGTTCATCTTGCAGGAGCACTTCGGTTTCAAGATAAGCTCTAGCCATCTGAGTAGAGGTGTCAGCAGATGAAAAACCAATGCTCTTGAGTTTACAGTCCCCATCAGATATTGTCAGTATGTCTGTAGGTTTGGTGTCTTTCGGAACCAATGCAGTTTCACTTTGATACTCCTCCCGATGGTAAGATGCAATTGCTAGCCGCGTCTTCTTCCTTGCTGCTTCCTCGACATCCTCGGTGTCATAATCCGCATCTCCTCCTTCAACATTTGGATCCTTAACACGCCGCTTAAAATCTGAGAAAGGGGTCCTGATTTCTTCTTTAACAGTGACTTCACAGCTCTCATGTACTTCAGCAGACACTGGGGATTTGTTTAATGCTCTGTCACAGGACTCGGTCAATTTCCTTCTATCTTCAGGAACAAACAGCTTTCTGGATGCATCAGATCGGTCAGGTTCTTTAGCCCAGACATCCCATTCGTTCTCTTCACGAAGATATGGATGTTGGCCTGTTTGAATGTTGCTTGGTTTTCCACCAAAGAACTTGTTGGATCTTCTGTTGTCACCCCTGACAAATGAATAGTTCAGTGCTGGAACTCTCGTCACCTTATCAGCCAAAGGAATATCGATCGTTGCACTATTATCACGTGGGGAGGCCTTGTTTTGCTGTGCCCTCCGCTTTTTTTTCCTCTGAGACCTAGCCTTAATTGATGCAAACGGTTTGGTCATGGACTTATCTCTTTGACTAAATGATTTAGGTCTCCCAATTAACCTAGCAAACACACTTTTTCGCCCTTCAATATCAGCACGGAGCTTTGAATTTGCCATAGGCTGATCGCAATCATCTTTCTTCCTGCGACAGGACTGGTGGAAAGTAGTGTGCTCTTCAGAGTCACTACTGCCTTTAGATTCTGAGGACTGACTCTCTTCTCCAAGCAAATCAGACAGATTATCAACACCGTCACCTTCCTCCATCTGTAGTGGTATATAATCATCAGTACACTCGTCATCCATTGCTTCTTGGGTTCCAGGTTCAGGGACAATGTCTGTATTTGCTGCAGTGTGGAAGGAAGTTCCCGAGCTGTTGGACTTAGCCACATCAGAGATGTCTGGTTGTAACTCTTTGTACATTATTGACATAGGCTTTGCTAACTTGTGAGTCGGTGATGCTGCATCATCCCCAGCAGTGGAGGAGGTACATGTTTGACCAGGGCTTTTGAATGAACCATGTGAACTGTTTGAACCGGACTGGTTATCAGTTTGGTTAATCACAGAAGAAATTTCAGACTCCCTTGGAGGTTCATCCTGTAACCTTGGATTTTGACGAGGCTGTAATCTGTTCCTTGAAGAAAACAAGTGAAGAAGCTTTACAACCTGTATCAGAGGAACAGCCTGGTATCAGTAGCTAAGTAGATTAACAGAACAGCAGAAGACTGTGAAACGGACCTGTTGATGCGATAAACCGTAAGTAAATCTGTTTCTTGAGAAGTAGTTAGCCTGCACTGCATCTTCAAATTCCATTTCCATCAATGGCTTGCAAAACCAAATCCTCTTGAAACGTATCTGTATTTAAGAATGAACACATAACAGGAAAAGTATTAGTCTGAGTTTCGTAATATGTCTGGAAGGGCAAATTTCAAAGCAATACAGAATTTGCTGGTAAATTCTTTTTACCATCGGTAAGCTACAAATCAGCGTGAAAAATGAAATAAAGGGAGGATATATATTTCAAGTGGATTATTTCATAGAGACACAGCAATAGAGGACTATGCTCGGGATGTCTAAAATATATTCGTACCTGACAAGGATAATGAAACCCTGATGAGGCATATGCATCAGGAATAATATTCATTGCTCCATCTGAAGTTGCTTCAAACACCCCATGGAGCTTGCGTTGATCAACATCATACAGGAACAGTGTTGCTCCAGATTTAACTTTTTGTATAAACTCAGTACATTTAGAAGAAAGGCCAAAAATCTTTCTGTCAAAGCACTCCTTCCTGGTCCGGTAGTTGCACAAAAAAATGGCACCATCGAAGGTTGAAACATGCTTACTCTGTGCCTTCCCCATCCAAAAATTCATTCGTCTTCCTTGATGCCATGAAAAAATCACAATGAAAAAGGGTCAGGAGATTCAACAATAAACTCAAATCCAAACATAAGAACTTAGAACATGCTTTCCGGCAGGTATATATATATATTGTATAAAACTGCAAGATAAAACAGCAATGCGATGGTACGAAGCCAATCATATTCAGAAGCTCAGTTTTCCCTTTAGCAATTCAGCAGATGAGTCCCCAGCTCTTCTATTTCATAGATGAAATAAAATTACAGCTCAAGACATTAGTTCCTACCTGTAGAAGTTCATACAAACTAACACAAATATGTATAGCAATATCTTCATAGAACCAGAAGTACAGCATCCGCTGAACTGAACACAATCAGTAATTGCCAAAAGAGGATATGTATATGAATTATTGCATCACATCAAAGGAAGAAACACAAAAACGGACATCTAACCACCACAAGAGCAAGGTTGGTACTCCCTCCGTTCCTTTTTAATTGACTCGGATTTAGTACAAACTTGTACTAAATTCGAGTCAATTAAAAAAGAACGGAGGGAGTACTTTCCAGTTTTTCACTAGCCGGCAACAGGGCTCCATATGCAATACATTCCCAATTCTCCACCACATGGGTCTACAATGCCTGATTATGCAACTAAGCACTGATTTCAACTGAACCATGAGAGGGAGAGGTTCTCCTCTGACATTCAGTTCTCCCAAGGTTCCAATCAAACACACCAGCCTGAAAATCCCCATCCTTACTAGTTACTCCACCAAGTCTAATGCCAACAAGAGCAGATCCAACTGCACGATTTTGTCACAGATTTTTTTTACCCTTTGATGCACACATCTGATGAACAAAAACATCAATCGATGCCGCTAGAGAAGACATCCCAAAAATATTCGGTTGAGTCCTGTGAAACAAGGATTCGTCTGAACCCTCACAAGAAGCAGCCCGCTCACTGCTACGCTGCGCAGGCAAGATGCCTTCCGAAACACCATGTTCTTGTCGGATTGGTCACGGGTAAATCCGCCCCTCTTGGATTCTTGGGAGGGTTTTAGCGCTCAAGAAAACCAAAAACCCCAACTTGCTACCCTGCCAAGAAGGACCCAAGAGGGATTTCCCCCCTTGTACAAGAACGATTGATGCGACTGATAATCGGGCGAGATGATGGGGCGGAGCAAGAAAATCAAGGCAAGAAAAGGAAAGCGCGTACCGTAAGGTAGGTTCACGGACTGCAGAGCAAGCAAGAAATGGAAGAAAAAAACGCAGGAGGAGAAGAAACTGGGGAAGAAGCAAGGTACCAGAAGCCAATGCAGGAGGGGTGGCGCCGCGGATTCGATCACCGCGGATGGGGGGAGGTGTGCGGCCGAGGAGGGGATGAATGCTTGGCCTTGAGGGTTTCTTGGCTTCTCGATGATTCTTTTCTCTCTCTTTACTGTTTGCTTTCTCGCATGGCAGGGGAAGGCTTGGGAGAGTAGTAGTTGAGATGATCAGATGGTGGCA
The DNA here is from genome assembly GCF_022539505.1 of Lolium rigidum. NCBI lineage: Eukaryota > Viridiplantae > Streptophyta > Magnoliopsida > Poales > Poaceae > Lolium > Lolium rigidum. Next base: position 28,105,069 of record NC_061508.1, read on the forward strand.
GAGTCTGTTTCTTCCCTTCCCCACCCTTTCTCTCTCTTCACTTCTCTCTTTCTCATCCTTGAAAGCTTTGTCGCTTCTCCGCTCTTCTGTTTGGTACCGTCTGACATCTAAAAATCATGTGTGTACCTTCCTTCCGTTTTAGAGCAACTCTGCTCTTCTTTTAGCAGCAACTCTGCTCTGCTTTGAGCACTCCTTATAATTTATTTATTTTTGAAAATTTCTGGGGAAGTTTAGAACGAAAGTCCCACGAAACTTCCGTAAAAATCTATCTAGCTTGCATAAACAATCCTCAATAATCACGTAGTATTATTTCCCTACCTTGCTCAATACAAGTGATCCGTTGGGGAAGTGACAGGTAGACATACACAGAAAGCACGCAATGCTAGTTGGGGATCAACCCATTTCGCCAATAATGGTAGTGCTTGACATTGTGACAAATTTACCATTTGGTTAGCTATTTTTCCACAATAGGTTATAACTTATTTTAGCATGGTATTCAATGACCACAAAACTCAGGAGACATGGTGGCTGACTCCGCTTTGCTCTCTAAAAATGGTTGGTGAATTGCTTCAACCGGATGGAAAGACTTGAGAATTCAACAGATACTTCTGATTTCCCAATTTTAGGAATTCTTGTTTCTACAGTGCCATCTATTATTTCCCAGAAATTTATGTAATAAGTAAATATATATATCACGGTTAGAAACCATTCTCAACCACTATGATAGAATCTCGCAGCAGGTTATCTCAGGATGGAAGTACAATTAAGCATATGCATCTACTAGTGGCAATAATATGCGTAGCAACTGCAATAAGAGATTCCTATCTGAACGACAAATAACAAAAGATAGTAATGTAAACCATACAACTTCCAACTGAATTTTTCTTCCCAGAAAAACAACTTGCAAGCAAAAGATACCATGTAATTAGCAGACTGCCGACGAAATGCTAGACAAAAGAGTACAAGTAAGACCGACCAAGTCTTTTTACAGAGTGTAAACACCACTCATCTCTGAATTTTGTTTAACTAGAAGAGAAAAACAGAGGTAACTGATAAGCCATATATACAGTGGTCCGACAAACATAGGCCAAAATCATAACTCTGGTGCCATCCTGAGAACTACTGCTCAAAAAGTTTCCTCTAGAACTCCGTCTTCAAGGGAAAGTGTTGGACACTGTAATCATCACCTAGTGAAATAACTTCACTACCTGTTCAACGTTTTTTCGCAAAAAACTACATGTTCAACGTTGAGTTAGAAGCACTCCTCTGTGAATTCATCTGCATTACTCATCGGCCAGAAGTGTGCAGGTCAGCTTGCTCGACTGCATCAGCGGTGAGTGGCCATTGCGCTCTGGACACACAGATTAGCAACTCTTTCTGCGAAGGATGGTCTCACCAGCTTGCTCTTTTCTGAATCATCATCTCCACTCCTGCCCTGAGTGTCCTGAACCAAATAACCAACTTCCCGCTTTCTTTCTTTGGTAACGGCTTCTCTGTTCTGTTTTAGTTCAGCAAGTGCGGGCCTGTTTAATGCTTTATCGGAGGTGAGCGGAATTTTGTCACCCTCAAAGCTAAATGGTACCTTCTCCCCTATGGTGCAACTCCTTGAGGATGGCAGATGTGAGTGCCCATCAAACTGGATGGTTGCCCTGCGTTTGCAGCCCCTGCCCAGCATACTCGACTGCCTCTCTTTCATGAAATGAGCAATGGCGCTGTTCTCACTTGTTTCACTTAGAGAAACGAAGCTTTGGTTCAGCACAGGTGAAGGATACCAGCCATCTTCATTGTGTTTGCCATTGAAAGGTTCAGGGTCTTGATTTTCATAGCTGATGCTGCCTGCCAATGCTGAATACAAGCCGACAGGTCCCAGTAGATCTGACGGGACTGTATCACTGTCAGACTTACAATCATCTAGATCAAGTGGTATAAAATCAGCATCTGGCTCTAATCCTTGTTCTTTGATATCTGGTGCTTTGAAGATCACAGACTTAATGCGAGGAGGGTGCAAAGAAGATCCATAGTTATAACCAGCATGCTTGGCATTATGTTTGGCATACATGAAGGAACTGTGTGGTGCTGAGATTCTGTTATTGCATAGCATAGAAGACGGACGTCTAGGGAAGGCATTGTTGCCTTTGTGCAAACTGAACCCTAGTCCAGCAAGAGTGAGAGAGACATTGTAATCCCATATAACTCTTGATTTTGGTTTCTGGTAAGGCTCCAGGCTGATCCTCTTTGAAGAAAACAGGTTCACAAGATTTAAAACCTATACTAAGAAAAACACCTGATCAGCAGCAAGCGAAGTTCTAAAGAGTAAAGGCGCTAAATAAGTCGGATCACAAATATGAAATAGCAAACCTGCTGGTATGATAATACCAAAGAAAAAATTTGGGGTTGAGATCGCAAACCTGCTGGTATGATATACCAAAGAAAGACATTTCAGGTTGAAGTCCTTTGATGTGATCAGAGAATTCAGCTTCCGTCAGGGGCTTACAGAACCAAACTCTTCTGAAACGAACCTGATTTCATGAAGGTGGAAAATAAAAGAACATGCATCAGCATTATTCCACGTGATTGAGAAAAGGAGCAACAAACAAGACAACGAAATTGCTAACATGATTAATAGGTAGGTAACCATGGGGCAATGAATTTGAACAACATAACCTGACAATGTGGACTGAGAACATAACAGACCAGTACCAACAGCATACTTACCTGGGCTGGTCTGGACTTCTTTGATGAATGGAATGCATTAGGAAGAATGTTCAGTGCTCCATCTGAAGTTGCTTCAAACACGCCACAAAGCTTCCTCTCCTCACGCTCAAACACAAAGAGAAGCATACCAGCTCTGATCTTCCTTATAAATGATGTAGCATATCCAGGAAGGGAAAAAAGCTTCTGCTTGAAGCTCTCCAGCTTAGTCACACGATTGCAGAGGATAATAGCACCACCATATACACCAGGTATGTTGAATATGTCAAGCTTGTGGCGCGGATTCCTTTAAAAAACGAAAGACAGAGACAAAGAGAAAATTCGCTCTTCAGATACCCAATACATTCAGAGAAAAAATGCAGTTGCTAACTTCTAGAAGCACTAGCGGGGGATAAGAAACTATGAGTCAGCAACTCACATTTACTATTGCAAAAATAAATCAAATTAACAATGATCAGGGTCTAGGTCTAAAGGCCCAATAGTGACAGAATAAACAGAAGGAAGGTAAAGAAGGTTGCTGTGATATCAATGTTACATTCCCTCCTGTTGAAGGAGCCTGACAAAGCCCAAGAATGCAAGTAGCCTTGTAGAACAAACATAGATCAAGTATTCCCCATTGCCCAAACTAGTACAGGTGTTCTAAGGAGCAGACATGAAAATTGAGAAGAAGAAAATCTACATGAAGAACGAATGATGTGCTACAGTTTATCCAGTGGGTCTGTGAGCAATTATGCATGATCCGAATAACAAGAGTTAATTGTTCAGTACAGGAATGAAAGATCCCTGTATCCTGCCGTTTCTTCTATTCTACAGTCCTACCTACCATTAAAATTTACCAAGAAACCAAAAATAACCTAAAATCTCCCCAATAGCGAAGGATCACACTGCGACCACATTTCTCCACCTACAAGTCTAGAACAGGCGAGCAAAACCTGGGCGGAGCATCAGAGCAAGGAAAAATTGCATGGAAAGCAGGTTATTCATGTCATCCAAGAACGCGTTAAATCGAACCAAGGACCAAGAACAGGCGAGCGGGTCCGTTACTTGGCGGCGCCGTACCAAGGGCGGGGGTGAAACCCTCCTCTCCCCTTCCCGCCCCTCCCCCTCCAGGAACAGCGGCTCCACACCGAGCCCATCGTCCTCGCCCCCTTCACCTCGAACACGCGGTTCTCCTCGGCAGCCGCCGCCACCTCCTCCTCATCCGCTTGCGAGCCTTCTCCGCCGATCTCCCCCTCCTCTATCGCTTTCTCCACCTCGGAACCCACATCCAACTCCACCTCGTCGCGTCCCACGGCCGCAACCCGCTCCTTCCCTCCCATCTCCTCCGCCGCCTCCGCCACCATCTCCATCTCCCGTGTGTTTCGTGTTGGGTGCGCGCGTCGTAAAGCCGCTGCTTTGTGTTGTGGAGCTGTGGACTGTGGCTTTATCTTTGAGAAGAAGACGAAGAAATGGGCTATCTGGTGGGCCAAATATAGAGGCTATATCTCTAACCATTTACGGCCCAAGTATCCAGGAACATAAACAGCTTTCATTTATTTGCATTTTTTACCCTAAAAAAATTTATTTGCATTTTTTTCTGAAAACGTTTGTATCTTCAGAATTTGGCGTCAGGAGAGCCTCTCCTGTTTTCTTAGCAATTTCACATGAAACAGTTTGATTCTGAGAATATGAGAAGAAAAGCACCACACCCCGATCCTCCCTACAAGTCTACTAATCAAGCTTCCTCTTGTCTCGCTATATTAATATATCAACCATAGCACAACTACACGCTACTTGGCATCACCACAATCACACCGAAAAGAAAACACAAAAGAAAGAAAAGAGAAACTAATGTCCACAAGATTGGATCGACGAAAACCAAAATATCTCGCAATCATTGCGCCCTCCGGAGAATTCTCACCACGCTCCTAGCACCCTGAAGCGCCGCGTACCAAGCAGCACCTTTAGGAAAGGGATGACACCGCTGCTTACACAAGTCCTAGGGTTTCCCCCGGTACGCACATGGACAAGGATGGAGAGCTTCACTCAACGCCCTTCACGAAGGAAGGGTGGCGCCCGCGGACGCGACCGCGTCAGTGTCGGCCAAACCGACAGGGATTTCTCCTGACCCTCGTAGCCCCGTCTTGGACGCTTCATCGTGCTCCACCACACTTGCAGATCACCACCATGCCACCACCATGCCGTCTCACCGTGGCTATCGAAACAAGGCTAGCAGGATCAAGAAGGGCCAGCCAGGAGCGAGATGTAACATGTCAGCAACCACGTAGGAGGAAACCGCCTACAACGCCACCTGCGGAAGCCGACCGGACGCATCGGCCGGAGAAAACCAGGCCCTCACGGGATAGACGAGCCCGAGCGGGCTTGTGAAGCTCCCTCTCGCACTATAGGACACGCGGCTGCCGACACCGCCACCTCTAGCTCGGGCCGCCCATCCGTCCGGCGGAAGCGGCACTGGCCGAGCTCGGCCTCGGCCCGGCCGGACCCGAGATGGGGCCCGAAGGGCCTAGATCTGGCCAAGCGGGCGCCGCCCGAGCCCTCGCGCCACCCCGCGACCAAGCAACCGCGCCTCCGTCTCGACTCCACTCGTCGCCGCGTCGCCCAGGAGGACTCAACGCCGCAGGAACCATCGCCAACATGGGTACACCGCCGTCGGATGAGAAGGCCCCACATCTCCCATCAAGCGCAATGCGCCGTCCAGGAGGACTTGCCGCCGCCGGAACCGTCACCAACCTAGGTACACCGCCGCCGGATGAGAAGGCCAACATGCAGGGAAAGGCAGGGGAGGGGGGTGAAGGGGCAGCTGGGCTAGGTTTTCTTTCCGCCTGCCCGTCGCCCGCGGGGCGACAGGGACGGGTACCTCAGGGAGTTCGTTTTTCCAGTCCTGATGGACTCACTGATCAAGCTTCAGGTGGCCATGGAATTATTTCCTCAGCGTTTAGTCACTGAACTGCAACCTGGACCTTCAGTTCCATCCTGGCCCAGAGTTCTCGAGACTATTCCATCCAACACAATGCTAACAGTTCCTAATTGGGCAAGCAGCTAACGAGTGTCATTTCACACATTTGATTGGCCAACATTTACACGTATAGATAATTACATGGAGAGCAAGGGATCCCTTTCAGCACTAGACATAACATATGGCACCTCCTGGCAGAAGCAGCCCGTTCATCTTCCCACAGATTCATCGCATATGGTGCCTGAAAGGGCACAATTCAAGCTTAAGTGCAGACCATTCAAATCAACAATAGACCATCCAATAAGCTCAAGGAAGAGGGGTCCACCTCAGTGTTTCTTTTGTCCCTCGGCGGACTTTGCAGCGGATGGTTGGGAGTCCTAGGCGTTGGTGAGCCTCGTAGCGGTGGCATCCAGAGAAACCTGAAGATTATGTTCGAGCATATTCAACAAGAGGGAAATGCGCATAGCTTATTGAGTGGGAAGTGAAAATAGGGTTCTGAACAAAATACCATAATAGACTCCATCAACCTCCAGCACGTCAATCTGTAAGTTCAACAAACTGAGCCTGGTAAGTACCATTTCAAAATGATGCCGCAATTAAGAAACCAGAATGAAATTCAGCTGTTGGCTTCTGTTCGTTTAAGGCAAATAAGCACACTAATACTTACCAAAGTTGAAATCACAACAAATAATCATAACCTGGATAGCTCCAAACAAATGGCAAACAAAAAAGTTGACAAATGGATCACGTGTTAAATGCATATAAAATGGATACATTGCTGGGATTAAAATGGAAATGCGAAATGCATATAAAATGGATACATTGCTGGGATTAAAATGGAAATGCCAAATGCACATAAAATGGCCACACTGCGTAGATAAAAAAGGTAAGCTCTTTTGCATAACTAGTCCAAATTACATAGTGATTTCATATGATCAAGAGTATCAAGCAGCATCTTATTTAGCAGCACCCTACACTAAATGGCATGTTGATTAAACATTTATGTGGGCTCTTACAGAGCCATTAATATTGCTAAAAGAAGGTTGATTCCAGGATGGAACACTCCCATTGAACAAAAATTGAATAAGAGGAGCACAACAAAGCTTTTAGAGCCCTTGTAACTATTCTAGGCAAACATACTTCCGATGTCATATGAGTTTGGAAATCTCATTCTAGACATGCATGTCTTACTCAAATCATGTAAATCTCAAGCAATCGACCATTACACCATTTGGAGATCCTCATTAGTTGCGCTACAACTTTATTCATAACTAGTCAATTCCACATAAGAAACATCTAATTTGACAGAATTTATCCTATAATATCATGAGACATCAGCTAAAAACACCTATATTTTTTGAGAAAAAAAACACCTATATTTTGACAGACAGCTAAACAACACTTGTGGTAAAAGTAATTTCAAAGGGAAGGGTGCCCACGGGGACATCACTGGAGTCAGTAGATGTGGATTTATCGCTCATTAGTTGCGCTACAACTTTATTGATAACTACTCAATTCCACATAAGAAAAATCTAATTTGATAGAATTTATCCTACAATATCATGAGACATCAGCTAAAAACACCTATATTTCGTCAGACAGCTAAATAACACTTGTGGTAAAAAGAATTTTAAAGGGAAAGGTGCCCACGGGTACTTGGAGACCGATGACACGGATGCTGTCCATGAGCTCCTGCACCTTGGCAGGATCATTGGCACGAGTTCGCATTAGTGGCCTCCTGATATCTTCTAGTGGGATCTCCATCACCACAGGGCCTTTCTTCTCCGAGTCGCTCAACGGGGACCGTGCAGCCGCACCTACACCATTGAAAAATTGAACCATTGTTATTTCAGAGAAAGTTCAAGTACAGAGAGTGAACTTAAACATCTGAACTAGACTGCCCAAGATTACAAGCTGATCACTGGATACTGCACAAGGAAATTCTCCTGTCATGCAACACTCAACAACATGATCCATCATAACCACGGGCGGACGTAGCGTCCCTGTTGCCCGGGCACGTGCACAGGCTTCAGCCTCGCTCGTCTCAGGCAAAAGTCGATGTTGAGGAGCAGACTTCCGATGCAAAGAATCCATGTGCCCGGGCTTCAGCCCCGAGCGCCTCAGGCGTGAGTTGCTATTTTTTTTCTAAGGCACGAGTCGCTGTTGATCAGTTCTGTTGGGTAACCAACACTTGCTTTGTTGATTTTTAATTTTTCTTTGAGAATTATTAGTGAGGAAGCATCCCACCAGCCATATAAGGAATATCAAGCAGCGTAGCATCCTACCAGCCATGGTCCACACGAAGGGGTAGTACCGGAAGCTCAGCCTTTGATTTTTTCTCTTCTATAATAATATAAATCAGCGTTAGAAAATTTAGCTCCGTCATGACATGTAGTTTATATTATAACGATTTGATGTCATATATGTTACTACTCTTTTTAATAAAGTTGATCAAAGTTCAAGTATTGGACTTAGAAGTTAGGATAAAAGGTGGAAGTACACTTATTTAAAAAACGGGATGAGTATATATAAAACTTGGGCACCATGATCTAATTTTGTAATCCTCGCGGAAAACACAGGAGAGGTTGGCACAATTAAAGTTCTTGTTTCCTACCCTCCTGCCCTCGCTTGTACTGTTCTCGTGGTCTAATCTGGGATTCCCCCAACATTTGCCCTACTTTCAAGAACTCACTCTATCCTAATTCGAGCATATGGTACTGGGGTCATGCCTACGTCAACATGGATGTGTCCGGCAGTCCATGAGCTCGAGCTGCTCGCGTGAATATTGCCAAAGCTCCTCACGCATCAACGGGAATTGACATGGATCGAGCCCCCGACCCCTCGCGTCGCGGCGTGAATAATACCGCCAGCACCACTTTAGTTCCCCCTTCTTCATCATCGCACCGGTAGACCCGCTCGCCTTGCCTCCCTATCCCGCCTGAGCCGCAACCTCCGTCGGCCTATCACCCCCGCCTCTCCTCTAAACCTTCTTCATCTCCGGTGAGCCCTCCCACACCTACCCACGCCCTCAACCCCAACCACGTCGGTCATCAAAGACTAAGAAGAAGCTCACCATCGCACCCGAACCTACCCCACCCTAAGCGTATTTTTAGCCTCCGCCGCTAGCAACACAGCGGCGAGCCGCCTTGTCCCCGTCTCCGACAAGATCCATGTGATGCCTATATTTTTCCTTTTTTTTATATGTGATATGCCTAAATGCCAAAGTTAAGTCGCCTTGTCCCCGTCTCCGACAAGTTATGATCAGTGGCGGACCTAGGAATTCATCGAAGTCCGCCACTGATCATAACTTTGCCTAATTAAACACCGTTAACATGCGATTATCCACCATTTTTTCGCTTCAGTTTCCAGATAAGATAATTATCGAAGGAAGTTCGAATTAAATCATGCCGGATTCAACTGAGCCGCTTTGGTTCCAAAATAGACAAGAAATAGGCAACTTAATTTTCACGGATACTAGGGAACAATATGTCCCAGTGGTACTAAGATTCGTATCCTCACACTTCATCTCACAATGATTTAACTCAGCTCTATTCGCTAAGGAATCCAATGGAAATAACACCAAGGGGGAGCAGGTGAAGGTAAACCTACCATTGGAGGACGAGACCGAGAAGGAGAGGCCGAGCCTCCCCCTCACGCTCCTCTCCCGGAGAAAGGGGCTCCTGGGAACGGCGGCACGGCCGTGGAGGAGGAAGCCGGCGGGGGGCACGATCTTTCCCAAATCCAAGCTCGACCTCCACGCCATTGCTGCTCTGTTTTTTTTGACAGATATTGCTGCTCTGGAGCTACCAAGTCGGAGCGTCGCATCGATCTGCACCATAGGAATTCTCTGGGCCCTCCAGTTCAATAATGAGCCTAGTGAGCCTCGCTCGTTTTCTTGGGCCTATGGGCCTCTCTTAGGCTCTATATCTGTCAACTAATCATGGGCCTGAAAGTGCATTAACAGCTCTACAAATTGTTTTTTTTGTGTGAGAATTGCAATATGCCCGTTGTGTGTCTTCTTATCTTTGAAGTCATTTATTCTTTTCTATTTATCAATTGGTACAACTAATAAACTGAATGCCATCTTCTTGATCTGTAAAATGTATGGTATTGATAGTGTCTATTTATTGGTTTATTTTTGTGAATCTACTTTAGATATGGTGGGATATACTCTTTAATGCATCCAAGCGATCACGGCAAAGAACAATAACTCAAGCATATCAGATTGATCTCCTGACCTTTGGCGTATGTGTCACTAAAGATATGTGATATTTTTTCCTAAACTTAAACTTATAAACTAATTAATGTGTTGCGCCTAGAGAAAGATATGATATGCATGGAGAAAGATTTAGGGAGACGGTTGGCCACTAAGACGTGTCCACTTGAGAATAAACCTACGCCACATGGGTGACAGGTGTTATGCGTATGTGGCATCCAAGTGTTACGTACAAAAGAAACTCATGACATGCGTTAACAACGTGGCACTATATGATGGAACGAGTAATACACATGCTTGGGTTGGGTTCGAGGAGGGGCATGGGGTGGGATGGCGAGTTTTTTTATTTTGATAAGGTAAAAAAAGTACAATGGTAATCTTAATTTTAACCTTTCATACCATTTTATTATTTCACAATCTGCCCTCGCTGGCAAAATATTTTGTGACTGCCATCAACGACATAAAAGGGGGGAAATTAAAATCACTCTACTTTCTTGAAATATGTAAGAAAAACCATCCTCAACATATGAATCCATGAGTCTCCACGTACGTAGTCCCATATGATAGCTAGATGCCGCGTCATACACTCAAAGCAACCATATTCATTTGTCAACTGTTCTGTGAAAGTTTTTGTACGTCTGGGCAGCACACACACCAAATTAATGTACATATCATGAAGAAAATCTTGAGAAATTATTTGGAACTAGAGACAGAGAGAAAAGAAAAAAGAATCAGAAGTGCCAACGTGAAATATTAGCAAGTGCAAGATCACGAGAACAGATATGCTTTTGTGTTGTAATTCGCGTGGGTCATTAACATACATTTGAATGGAGCATTTATTAATTGATTTAACATGAAATACCGTTGACTGGCAAAAATCTACATATGATGGAAGTTGGTATGATACGCCTACACATGGGTTTTCTGGTCGCCGATATCATGAGAAAAGATATGCTTACATTCACTAATGGCGCATCATATATATGTAGCATATTTATTCAGAGAAAGATGCTAATTATTTTCACGTACGTACACAACAAAACTTCATTGATACATTGTCACCTGCAACCAAAATCAGACGCAATTCTGTGTGCTATATATGTGCGAGGGCGGTGGCGACCATGGTTTCAGTCTTGCACTCTAAGATGAGGAGCCATGTCATGCATACGTATGTACGCCAGGTGTGTTCTCTCTAGCAAGATTGACATTCATCAACAGACCTGCACGTGTTGTCTCTAGCACTAGCAGTCTTCGTGTGTATATTTGGAGGTCTGCGACAATTATTTGCATCACCAAACAAACAAATAATATTTTCTCACTAAATGAAAAAAAAATGTCGAGGTCAACTTAAAAAGTTTTGGCATATTCTTCAGAGAGTCATAAACACTAGTTTATTTATAGTTAGATCTTCGTTTGTATGGACCGGCAAACTATCAATGTATGGACTTCATTAGTGAAACTAGGTTTGTGACATTGGAGGCTATAAGTACACTTCCCTACTCCCCACTCTCTCCATCCCCAATCTCGAACCCCTCTCTCCATAGTTCATAGCTTCATACTACTCACAGTTCTGTAGTATCGAACTTTAGTCTCTCATGGATCCAACACTCAACCAGGAGTGGACATCCTCTGAGGTAGAGGAGGCAAGGTCACTCATTGCTAGGCTCGAAGGCAAAAAATTCATCTACAATGATAATGATGACGGGAACAAGAAGCACAACGACATCGTGGATGCTCTCCACGCATTGTTCCCTTCAAAAACCATGCAACAGGTAACAGATCTTTACGTCGATCTTGTTGTGGAAATGCATTTGATGCAGTGGAGGGAGGAGAGTCCTATTACTGGTGGGACCACACATAACTTTTGCACCGTTCACGACCTTGTGAACGGTAACTTTGGGGAGTCGGGGGAGAGTAGTGCTGGCGGTTCACATGGGGTTTTCACCATGGGTGACCATGTGGATGGGTACAACTTTGGCTTACAAGAGGAGGCAAGTACCATGTTTGGTTTTCCATTGGAGGATACGGGGATCATGGAGATGGAGGAGGCACTGCCGATGGTAGAGGATAACATGATGGAGGTGTTAGAGAATAATATTGTCGATGATGAACTAGTTGCTGCCCCACATCCAGGGAGATTTTGGACCACAGACGAACACAGGTTCTTCAACTGCTATATTCTTCTTTGTCATGTAGTAGTAATTGTTGTTTAATTACATATTTTGCATGAACATATATAATAATTAAGGATATTGTGTGAATCTATTATATGAGATAGGTAGCTTTAGTTTGTG
>NC_061508.1:28117346-28149369 GCF_022539505.1 Lolium rigidum
CTCCAAATATACACACGAAGACTGCTAGTGCTAGAGACAACACGTGCAGGCCTGTTGATGAATGTCAATCTTGCTAGAGAGAACACACCTGGCGTACATACGTATGCATGACATGGCTCCTCATCTTAGAGTGCAAGACTGAAACCATGGTCGCCACCGCCCTCGCACATATATAGCACACAGAATTGCGTCTGGTTTTGGTTGCAGGTGACAATGTATCAATGAAGTTTTGTTGTGTACGTACGTGAAAATAATTAGCATCTTTCTCTGAATAAATATGCTACATATATATGATGCGCCATTAGTGAATGTAAGCATATCTTTTCTCATGATATCGGCGACCAGAAAACCCATGTGTAGGCGTATCATACCAACTTCCATCATATGTAGATTTTTGCCAGTCAACGGTATTTCATGTTAAATCAATTAATAAATGCTCCATTCAAATGTATGTTAATGACCCACGCGAATTACAACACAAAAGCATATCTGTTCTCGTGATCTTGCACTTGCTAATATTTCACGTTGGCACTTCTGATTCTTTTTTCTTTTCTCTCTGTCTCTAGTTCCAAATAATTTCTCAAGATTTTCTTCATGATATGTACATTAATTTGGTGTGTGTGCTGCCCAGACGTACAAAAACTTTCACAGAACAGTTGACAAATGAATATGGTTGCTTTGAGTGTATGACGCGGCATCTAGCTATCATATGGGACTACGTACGTGGAGACTCATGGATTCATATGTTGAGGATGGTTTTTCTTACATATTTCAAGAAAGTAGAGTGATTTTAATTTCCCCCCTTTTATGTCGATGATGGCAGCTTTTCACAAAATATTTTGCCAGCGAGGGCAGATTGTGAAATAATAAAATGGTATGAAAGGTTAAAATTAAGATTACCATTGTACTTTTTTTACCTTATCAAAATAAAAAACTCGCCATCCCACCCCATGCCCCTCCTCGAACCCAACCCAAGCATGTGTATTACTCGTTCCATCATATAGTGCCACGTTGTTAACGCATGTCATGAGTTTCTTTTGTATGTAACACTTGGATGCCACATACGCATAACACCTGTCACCCATGTGGCGTAGGTTTATTCTCAAGTGGACACGTCTTAGTGGCCAACCGTCTCCCTAAATCTTTCTCCATGCATATCATATCTTTCTCTAGGCGCAACACATTAATTAGTTTATAAGTTTAAGTTTAGGAAACAAATATCACATATCTTTAGTGACACCACATACGCCAAAGGTCAGGAGATCAATCTGATATGCTTGAGTTATTGTTCTTTGCCGTGATCGCTTGGATGCATTAAAGAGTATATCCCACCATATCTAAAGTAGATTCACAAAAATAAACCAATAAATAGACACTATCAATACCATACATTTTACAGATCAAGAAGATGGCATTCAGTTTATTAGTTGTACCAATTGATAAATAGAAAATAATAAATGACTTCAAAGATAAGAAGACACACAACGGGCATATTACAATTCTCACACAAAAAAACAATTTGTAGAGCTGTTAATGCACTTTCAGGCCCATGATTAGTTGACAGATATAGAGCCTAAGAGAGGCCCATAGGCCCAAGAAAACGAGCGAGGCTCACTAGGCTCATTATTGAACTAGAGGGCCCAGAGAATTCCTATGGTGCAGATCGATGCGACGCTCCGACTTGGTAGCTCCAGAGCAGCAATATCTGTCAAAAAAAACAGAGCAGCAATGGCCTGGAGGTCGAGCTTGGATTTGGGAAAGATCGTGCCCCCCGCCGGCTTCCTCCTCCACGGCCGTGCCGCCGTTCCCAGGAGCCCCTTTCTCCGGGAGAGGAGCGTGAGGGGGAAGCTCGGCCTCTCCTTCTCGGTCTCGTCCTCTAATGGTAGGTTTACCTTCACCTTCTCCCCCTTGGTGTTATTTCCATTGGATTCCTTAGCGAATAGAGCTGAGTTAAATCATTGTGAGATGAAGTGTGAGGATACGAATCTTAGTACCACTGGGACATATTGTTCCCTAGTATCCGTGAAAATTAAGTTGCCTATTTCTTGTCTATTTTGGAACCAAAGCGGCTCAGTTGAATCCGGCATGATTTAATTCGAAATTCCTTCGATAATTATCTTATCTGGAAACTGAAGCGAAAAAATGGTGGATAATCGCATGTTAACGGTGTTTAATTGGGCAAAGTTATGATCAGTGGCGGACTTCGATGAATTCCTAGGTCCGCCACTGATCATAACTTGTCGGAGACGGGGACAAGGCGACTTAACTTTGGCATTTAGGCATATCACATATAAAAAAAAGGACAAATATAGGCATCACATGGATCTTGTCAGAGACGGGGACAAGGCGGCTCGCCGCTGTGTTGCTAGCGGCGGAGGCTAAAAATACGCTTAGGGTGGGGTAGGTTCGGGTGCGATGGTGAGCTTCTTCTTAGTCTTTGATGACCGACGTGGTTGGGGTTGAGGGCGTGGGTAGGTGTGGGAGGGCTCGCTGGAGATGAAGAAGGTTTAGAGGAGAGGCGGGGGTGATAGGCCGACGGAGGTTGCGGCTCAGGCGGGATAGGGAGGCAAGGCGAGCGGGTCTACCGGTGCGATGATGAAGAAGGGGGAACTAAAGTGGTGCTGGCGGTATTATTCACGCCGCGACGCGAGGGGTCGGGGGCTCGATCCATGTCAATTCCCGTTGATGCGTGAGGAGCTTTGGCAATATTCACGCGAGCAGCTCGAGCTCATGGACTGCCGGACACATCCATGTTGACGTAGGCATGACCCCAGTACCATATGCTCGAATTAGGATAGAGTGAGTTCTTGAAAGTAGGGCAAATGTTGGGGGAATCCCAGATTAGACCACGAGAACAGTACAAGCGAGGGCAGGAGGGTAGGAAACAAGAACTTTAATTGTGCCAACCTCTCCTGTGTTTTCCGCGAGGATCACAAAATTAGATCATGGTGCCCAAGTTTTATATATACTCGTCCCGTTTTTTAAATAAGTGTACTTCCACCTTTTATCCTAACTTCTAAGTCCAATACTTGAACTTTGATCAACTTTATTAAAAAGAGTAGTAACATATATGACATCAAATCGTTATAATATAAACTACATGTCATGACGGAGCTAAATTTTCTAAAGCTGATTTATATTATTATAGAAGAGAAAAAATCAAAGGCTGAGCTTCCGGTACTACCCCTTCGCGTGGACCATGGCTGGTAGGATGCTACGCTGCTTGATATTCCTTATATGGCTGGTGGGATGCTTCCTCGCTAATAATTCTCAAAGAAAAATTAAAAATCAACAAAGCAAGTGATGGTTACCCAACAGAACTGATCAACAGCGACTCGTGCCTTAGAAAAAAAATAGCAACTCACGCCTGAGGCGCTCGGGGCTGAAGCCCGGGCACATGGATTCTTTGCATCGGAAGTCTGCTCCTCAACATCGACTTTTGCCTGAGACGAGCGAGGCTGAAGCCTGTGCACGTGCCCGGGCAACAGGGACGCTACGTCCGCCCGTGGTTATGATGGATCATGTTGTTGAGTGTTGCATGACAGGAGAATTTCCTTGTGCAGTATCCAGTGACCAGCTTGTAATCTTGGGCAGTCTAGTTCAGATGTTTAAGTTCACTCTCTGTACTTGAACTTTCTCTGAAATAACAATGGTTCAATTTTTCAATGGTGTAGGTGCGGCTGCACGGTCCCCGTTGAGCGACTCGGAGAAGAAAGGCCCTGTGGTGATGGAGATCCCACTAGAAGATATCAGGAGGCCACTAATGCGAACTCGTGCCAATGATCCTGCCAAGGTGCAGGAGCTCATGGACAGCATCCGTGTCATCGGTCTCCAAATACCCGTGGGCACCTTTCCCTTTAAAATTCTTTTTACCACAAGTGTTATTTAGCTGTCTGACAAAATATAGGTGTTTTTAGCTGATGTCTCATGATATTGTAGGATAAATTCTATCAAATTAGATTTTTCTTATGTGGAATTGAGTAGTTATGAATAAAGTTGTAGCGCAACTAATGAGCGATAAATCCACATCTACTGACTCCAGTGATGTCCCCGTGGGCACCTTTCCCTTTGAAATTACTTTTACCACAAGTGTTGTTTAGCTGTCTGTCAAAATATAGGTGTTTTTTTTCTCAAAAAAATATAGGTGTTTTTAGCTGATGTCTCATGATATTATAGGATAAATTCTGTCAAATTAGATGTTTCTTATGTGGAATTGACTAGTCATGAATAAAGTTGTAGCGCAACTAATGAGGATCTCCAAATGGTGTAATGGTCGATTACTTGAGATTTACATGATTTGAGTAAGACATGCATGTCTAGAATGAGATTTTCCAAACTCATATGACATCGGAAGTATGTTTGCCTAGAATAGTTACAAGGGCTCTAAAAGCTTTGTTGTGCTCCTCTTATTCAATTTTTGTTCAATGGGAGTGTTCCATCCTGGAATCAACCTTCTTTTAGCAATATTAATGGCTCTGTAAGAGCCCACATAAATGTTTAATCAACATGCCATTTAGTGTAGGGTGCTGCTAAATAAGATGCTGCTTGATACTCTTGATCATATGAAATCACTATGTAATTTGGACTAGTTATGCAAAAGAGCTTACCTTTTTTTATCTACGCAGTGTGGCCATTTTATGTGCATTTGGCATTTCCATTTTAATCCCAGCAATGTATCCATTTTATATGCATTTCGCATTTCCATTTTAATCCCAGCAATGTATCCATTTTATATGCATTTAACACGTGATCCATTTGTCAACTTTTTTGTTTGCCATTTGTTTGGAGCTATCCAGGTTATGATTATTTGTTGTGATTTCAACTTTGGTAAGTATTAGTGTGCTTATTTGCCTTGAACGAACAGAAGCCAACAGCTGAATTTCATTCTGGTTTCTTAATTGCGGCATCATTTTGAAATGGTACTTACCAGGCTCAGTTTGTTGAACTTACAGATTGACGTGCTGGAGGTTGATGGAGTCTATTATGGTATTTTGTTCAGAACCCTATTTTCACTTCCCACTCAATAAGCTATGCGCATTTCCCTCTTGTTGAATATGCTCGAACATAATCTTCAGGTTTCTCTGGATGCCACCGCTACGAGGCTCACCAACGCCTAGGACTCCCAACCATCCGCTGCAAAGTCCGCCGAGGGACAAAAGAAACACTGAGGTGGACCCCTCTTCCTTGAGCTTATTGGATGGTCTATTGTTGATTTTAACGGTCTGCACTTAATCTTGAATTGTGCCTTTCAGGCACCATATGCGATGAATCTGTGGGAAGATGAACGGGCTGCTTCTGCCAGGAAGTGCCATATGTTATGTCTAGTGCTGAAAGGGATCCCTTGCTCTCCATGTAATTATCTATACGTGTAAATGTTGGCCAATCAAATGTGTGAAATGACACTCGTTAGCTGCTTGCCCAATTAGGAACTGTTAGCATTGTGTTGGATGGAATAGTCTCGAGAACTCTGGGCCAGGATGGAACTGAAGGTCCAGGTTGCAGTTCAGTGACTAAACGCTGAGGAAATAATTCCATGGCCACCTGAAGCTTGATCAGTGAGTCCATCAGGACTGGAAAAACGAACTCCCTGAGGTACCCGTCCCTGTCGCCCCGCGGGCGACGGGCAGGCGGAAAGAAAACCTAGCCCAGCTGCCCCTTCACCCCCCTCCCCTGCCGCCACTGTCGGCGCATGCCACCGGGCAAAGCCTGCGCGGTACCAGCAGCGGCGCAGCTGCCTTTCCCTGCACGCTTTGGAGGGGAGATGCGGGGCCTTCTCATCCGGCGGCGGTGTACCTAGGTTGGTGACGGTTCCAGCGGCGGCAAGTCCTCCTGGGCGGCGCATCGCGCTTGATGGGAGATGTGGGGCCTTCTCATCCGACGGCGGTGTACCCATGTTGGCGATGGTTCCTGCGGCGTTGAGTCCTCCTGGGCGACGCGGCGACGAGTGGAGTCGAGACGGAGGCGCGGTTGCTTGGTCGCGGGGTGGCGCGAGGGCTCGGGGCGGCGCCCGCTTGGCCAGATCTAGGCCCTTCGGGCCCCATCTGGGTCCGGCTAGGCTGAGGCCGAGCTCAGTTGTGCTGCTTCCGGCGGACGGATGGGCGGCCTGAGCTAGAGGTGGCGGTGTCGGCAGCGCGTGTCCTGTAGTGCAGAGAGGGGAGCTTCACAAGCCCGCTCGGGCTCGTCTATCCCAGGAGGGCCTGGTTTTCTCCAGTCGATGCGTCCGGTCGGCTTCCGCAGGTGGCGTTGTAGGCGGTTTCCTCCTACGTGGTTGCTGACATGTTACATCTCGCTCCTGGCTGGCCCTTCTTGATCCTGCTAGCCTTGTTTCGATGGCCACGGTGAGACGGCATCGGTGTCTGCAACGCCGTGGTGGCATGGTGGTGATCTGCAAGTGTGGTGGAGCACGATGAAGCGTCCGAGACGGGGCTACGAGGGTCAGGAGAAATCCCTGTCGGTTTGGCCGACACTGACGCGGTCGCGTCCGCGGGCGCCACCCTTCCTTCGTGAAGGGCGTTGAGTGAAGCTCTCCATCCTTGTCCCTGTGCGTACCGGGGGAAACCCTAGGACTCGTGTAAGCAGCGGTGTCATCCCTTTCCTAAAGGTGTTGCTTGGTACGCGGCGCTTCAGGGTGCTAGGAGCGTGGTGAGAATTCTCCGGAGGGCGCAATGATTGCGAGATATTTTTGTTTTCGTCTATCCAATCTCGTGGACATTAGTTTCTCTTTTCTTTCTTTTGTGTTTTCTTTTCGGTGTGATTGTGGTGATGCCAAATAGCGTGTAGTTGTGCTATGGTTGATATATTAATATAGCGAGACAAGAGGAAGCTTGATTAGTAGACTTGTAGGGGAGGATCGGGGTGTGGTGCTTTTCTTCTCATATTCTCAGAATCAAACTGTTTCATGTGAAATTGCTAAGAAAACAGGAGAGGATCTCCTGACGCCAAATTCTGAAGATACAAACGTTTTCAGAAAAAAAAATGCAAATAAATTTTTTTAGGGTAAAAAATGCAAATAAATGAAAGCTGTTTATGTTCCTGGGTACTTGGGCCGTAGATGGTTAGAGATATAACCTCTATATTTGGCCCAGCAGATAGCCCATTTCTTCGTCTTCTTCTCAAAGATAAAGCCACAGTCCACAGCTCCACAACACAAAGCAGGCGGCTTTACGACGCGCGCACCCAACACGAAACACACAGGAGGTGACGGAGATGGAGATGGTGGCGGAGGCGGCGGAGGAGAGGGGAGCGAAGGAGCGGGTTGCGGCCGTGGGACGCGACGAGGTGGAGTTGGATGTGGGTTCCGAGGTGGAGAAAGCGATAGAGGAGGGGGAGATCGGCGGAGAAGGCTCGCAAGCGGATGAGGAGGTGGAAGAGGAGGAGGCGGCGGCGGCGGACGAGGAGAACCGCGTGTTCGAGGTGAAGGGGGCGAGGACGATGGGCTCGGTGTGGAGCCGCTGTTCCTGGAGGGGGAGGGGCGGGAAGGGGAGAGGAGGGTTTCACCCCCGTCCTTGGTACGGCGCCGCCAAGTATCGAACCCGCTTGCCTGTTCTTGGTCCTTGGTTCGATTTGACGCGTTCTTGGATGACATGAATAACCTGCTTTCCATGCAATTTTTTCTTGCTCTGATGCTCCACCCAGGTTTTGCTCGCCTGTTCTAGACTTGTAGGTGGAGAAATGTGGGGAGATTTTAGGTTATTTTTGGTTTCTTGGTAAATTTTAATGGTAGGTAGGACTGTAGAATAGAAGAAACGCCAGGATAGGGGGATCTTTCATTCCTGTACTGAACAATTAACTCTTTGTTATTCGGATCATGCATAATTGCTCACAGACCCACTGGATAAACTGTAGCACATCATTCGTTCTTCATGTGCATTTTCTTCTTCTCAATTTTCATGTCTGCTCCTTAGAACACCTGTACTAGTTTGGGAAATGGGGAAGCTCTAATACTTGATCTATGTTTGTTCTACAAGGCTACTTGCATTCCTGGGCTTTGTCAGGCTCCTTCAACAGGAGGGAAAGTAACATTGATATCACAGCAACCTTCTTTACCTTCCTTCTGTTTATTCTGTCACTATTGGGCCTTTAGACCTAGACCCTGATCATTGTTTACTTTGATTTATTTTTGCAATAGTAAATGTGAGTTGCTGACTCATAGTTTCTTATACCCCGCTAGTGCTTCTAGAAGTTAGCAACTGCATTTTTTCTCTGAATGTATTGGGTATCTGAAGAACGAATTTTCTCTTTGTCTCTGTCTTTCGTTTTTTAAAGGAATCCGCGCCACAAGCTTGACATATTCAACATACCTGGTGTATATGGTGGTGCTATTATCCTCTGCAATCGTGTGACTAAGCTGGAGAGCTTCAAGCAGAAGCTTTTTTCCCTTCCTGGATATGCTACTTCATTTATAAGGAAGATCAGAGCTGGTATGCTTCTCTTTGTGTTTGAGCGTGAGGAGAGGAAGCTTTGTGGCGTGTTTGAAGCAACTTCAGATGGAGCACTGAACATTCTTCCTAATGCATTCCATTCATCAAGGAAGTCCAGACCAGCCCAGGTAAGTATGCTGTTGGTACTGGTCTGTTGTGTTCTCTGTTAGGTTCAAATTCATTGCCCCATGGTTACCTACCTATTAATCATGTTAGCAATTTCGTTGTCTTGTTTGTTGCTCCTTTTCTCAATCACGTGGAATAATGCTGATGCATGTTCTTTTATTTTCCACCTTCATGAAATCAGGTTCGTTTCAGAAGAGTTTGGTTCTGTAAGCCCCTGACGGAAGCTGAATTCTCTGATCACATCAAAGGACTTCAACCTGAAATGTCTTTCTTTGGTATATCATACCAGCAGGTTTGCGATCTCAACACCAAATTTTTTCTTTGGTATTATCATACCAGCAGGTTTGCTATTTCATATTTGTGATCCGACTTATTTAGCGCCTTTACTCTTTAGAACTTCGCTTGCTGCTGATCAGGTGTTTTTCTTAGTATAGGTTTTAAATCTTGTGAACCTGTTTTCTTCAAAGAGGATCAGCCTGGAGCCTTACCAGAAACCAAAATCAAGAGTTATATGGGATTACAATGTCTCTCTCACTCTTGCTGGACTAGGGTTCAGTTTGCACAAAGGCAACAATGCCTTCCCTAGACGTCCGTCTTCTATGCTATGCAATAACAGAATCTCAGCGCCGCACAGTTCCTTCATGTATGCCAAACATAATGCCAACCATGCTGCTTATAACTATGGATCTTCTTTGCACCCTCCTCGCATTAAGTCTGTGATCTTCAAAGCACCAGATATCAAAGAACAAGGCTTAGAGCCAGATGCTGATTTTATACCACTTGATCTAGATGATTGTAAGTCTGACAGTGATACAGTCCCGTCAGATGTACTGGGACCTGTAGGCTTGTATTCAGCATTAGCAGGAGGGAGCATCAGCTATGAAGATCAAGACCCTGAACCTTTCAATGGCAAACACAACGAAGATGGCTGGTATCCTGCACCTGTGCTGAACCAAAGCTTCATTTCTCTAAGTGAAACAAGTGAGAACAGTGCTATTGCTCATTTCATGAAAGAGAGGCAGTCAAGTATGCTGGGCAGGGGCTGCAAACGCAGGGCAACCATCCAGTTTGATGGGCACTCACATCTGCCATCCTCAAGGAGTTGCACCATAGGGGAGAAGGTACCATTTAGCTTTGAGGGTGACAAAATTCCGGTCACCTCCGATAAAGCATTAAACACGCCCGCACTTGCTGAACTAAAACAGAACAGAGAAGCAGTTACCAAAGAAAGAAAACGGGAAGTTGGTTATTTGGTTCAGGACACTCAGGGCAGGAGTGGAGATGATGATTCAGAAAAGAGCAAGCTGGTGAGACCATCCTTCGCAGAAAGAGTTGCTAATCTGTGTGTCCAGAGCGCAATGGCCACTCACCGCTGATGCAGTCGAGCAAGCTGACCTGCACACTTCTGGCCGATGAGTAATGCAGATGAATTCACAGAGGAGTGCTTCTAACTCAACGTTGAACATGTAGTTTTTTGCGAAAAACGTTGAACAGGTAGTGAAGTTATTTCACTAGGTGATGATTACAGTGTCCAACACTTTCCCTTGAAGACGGAGTTCTAGAGGAAACTTTTTGAGCAGTAGTTCTCAGGATGGCACCAGAGTTATGATTTTGGCCTATGTTTGTCGGACCACTGTATATATGGCTTATCAGTTGCCTCTGTTTTTTTCTCTTCTAGTTAAACAAGAATTCAGAGATGAGTGGTGTTTACACTCTGTAAAAAGACTTGGTCGGTCTTACTTGTACTCTTTTGTCTAGCATTTCGTCGGCAGTCTGCTAATTACTGGTATCTTTTGCTTGCAAGTTGTTTTTCTGGGAAGAAAAATTCAGTTGGAAGTTGTATGGTTTACATTACTATCTTTTGTTATTTGTCGTTCAGATAGGAATCTCTTATTGCAGTTGCTACGCATATTATTGCCACTAGTAGATGCATATGCTTAAGTGTACTTCCATCCTGAGATAACCTGCTGCGAGATTCTATCATAGTGGTTGAGAACGGTTTCTAACCGTGATATATATATTTACTTATTACATAAATTTCTGGGAAATAATAGATAGCACTGTAGAAACAAGAATTCCTAAAATTGGGATGTAAAGAGGTATCTGTTGAATTCTCAAGTCTTTCCATCCGGTTGAAGCAATTCACCAACCATTTTTAGAGAGCAAAGCGGAGTCAGCCACCATGTCTCCTGAGTTTTGTGGTCATTGAATACCATGCTAAAATAAGTTATAACCTATTGTGGAAAAATAGCTAACCAAATGGTAAATTTGTCACAATGTCAAGCAGTACCATTATTGGCGAAATGGGTTGATCCCCAACTAGCATTGCGTGCTTTCTGTGTATGTCTACCTGTCACTTCCCCAATGGATCACTTGTATTGAGCAACCTATTGTTTATGCAAGCTAGATATATTTTTACGGAAGTTTCGTGGGACTTTCGTTCTAAACTTCCCCAGAAATTTTCAAAAATAAATAAATTATAAGGAGTGCTCAAAGCAGAGCAGAGTTGCTGCTAAAAGAAGAGCAGAGTTGCTCTAAAACGGAAGGAAGGTACACATGATTTTTAGACGTCAGACGGTACCAAACAGAAGAGCGGAGAAGCGACAAAGCTTTCAAGGATGAGAATGAGAAAGAGAGAAGTGAAGAGAGAGAAAGGGAGGGGAGGGAAGAAACAGACTCTGCCACCATCTGATCATCTCAACTACTACTCTCCCAAGCCTTCCCCTGCCATGCGAGAAAGCAAACAGTAAAGAGAGAAAAAAGAATCACCGAGAAGCCAAGAAACCCTCAAGGCCAAGCATTCATCCCCTCCTCGGCCGCACACCTCCCCCCATCCGCGGCGATCGAATCCGCGGCGCCACCGTCCTGCATTGGCTTCTGGTACCTTGCTTCTTGCCCAGTTTCCTCTCCTCTTGCGTTTTTTTCTTCCATTTCTTGCTTGCTCTGCAGTCCGTGAACCTACCTTACATACGCGCTTTCCTTTTCTTGCCTTGATTTTCTTGCTCCGCCCCATCATCTTGCCCGATTATTAGTCGCATCAATCCTTCTTGTACAAGGGGGAAATCCCTCTTGGGTCCTTCTTGGCAGGGTAGCAAGTTGGGGTTTTTGGTTTTCTTGAGCGCTAAAACCCTCCCAAGAATCCAAGAGGGGCGGATTTACCCGTCACCAATCCGACAAGAACATGGTCTTTCGGAAGGCATCTTGCCTGCGCAGCGTACCAGTGAGCGGGTTGGCTCTTGTGAGGGTTCAGGACGCCTTGTTTCACAGGACTATAAACCAAATATTTTTGGGATGTCTTCTCTAGCGGCGTCGATTGATGTCTTTGTTCATCAGATGTGTGCATCGTAGGGTAAAAAAAATCTGCGACAAAATCGTGCAGTTGGATCTGCTCTTGTTGGCATTAGACTTGGTGGAGTAACTAGTAAGGATGGGGATTTTCAGGCTGGTGTGTTTGATTGGAACCTTGGGAGAACTGCATGTCAGGGGAGAACCTCTCCCTCTCATGTTTGAGTTGCAAAATATATGTGTGAATGGTTCAGTTGAAATTTGTGTAGACCCGTGTGGTGGAAAATTGGGAATGTATTGCATATGGAGCCCCATTGCTGGCTAGTGAAAAAACGGAAAGTATGAACCTTGCTTTTGTGGTGATTACATGTCCGTTTTTTGTGTTTCTTCCTTTGATGTGATGCAATAATTCATATACATATACTCTTTTGGCAATTACTGATTGTGTTCAGTTCAGCGGATGCTGTACTTCTGGTTCTATGAAGATATTGCTATACATTTGTGTTAGTTTGTATGAACTTCTACAGGTAGGAACTAATGTCTTGAGCTGTAATTTTATTTCATCGATGAAATATAAGAGCTGGGGACTCATCTGCTGAATTGCTAAAGGGAAAACTGAGCTTCTGAATATGATTGGCTTCGTACCATCGCATTGCTGTTTTATCTTGCAGTTTTATACAATATATATATACCTGCACCTGCCTGAAAGCATGTTCTAAGTTCTTATGTTTGGATTTGAGTTTATTGTTGAATCTCCTGACCCTTTTTCATTGTGATTTTTTCATGGCATCAAGGAAGACGAATGAATTTTTGGATGGGGAAGGCACAGAGTAAGCATGTTTCAGCCTTCGATGGTGCAATTTTTTTGTGCAACTACCGGACCAGGAAGGAGTGCTTTGACAGAAAGATTTTTGGCCTTTCTTCTAAATGTACTGAGTTTATACAAAAAGTTAAATCTGGAGCAACACTATTCCTGTATGATGTTGATCAACGCAAGCTCCATGGGGTGTTTGAAGCAACTTCAGATGGAGCAA
This sequence comes from Lolium rigidum, assembly GCF_022539505.1. Lineage (NCBI taxonomy): Eukaryota > Viridiplantae > Streptophyta > Magnoliopsida > Poales > Poaceae > Lolium > Lolium rigidum. Next base: position 28,130,212 of record NC_061508.1, read on the forward strand.
TGAATATTATTCCTGATGCATATGCCTCATCAGGGTTTCATTATCCTTGTCAGGTACGAATATATTTTAGACATCCCGAGCATAGTCCTCTATTGCAGTGTTTCTATGAAATAATCCACTTGAAATATATATCCTCCCTTTATTTCATTTTTCACGCTGATTTGTAGCTTACCGATGGTAAAAAGAATTTACCAGCAAATTCTGTATTGCTTTGAAATTTGCCCTTCCAGACATATTACGAAAGTCAGACTAATACTTGTCCTGTTGTGTGTTCATTCTTAAATACAGATACGTTTCAAGAGGATTTGGTTTTGCAAGCCATTGATGGAAATGGAATTTGAAGATGCAGTGCAGGCTAACTACTTCTCAAGAAACAGATTTACTTACGGTTTATCGCATCAACAGGTCCGTTTCACAGTCTTCTGCTGTTCTGTTAATCTACTTAGCTACTGACACCAGGCTGTTCCTCTGATACAGGTTGTAAAGCTTCTTCACTTGTTTTCTTCAAGGAACAGATTACAGCCTCGTCAAAATCCAAGGTTACAGGATGAACCTCCAAGGGAGTCTGAAATTTCTTCTGTGATTAACCAAACTGATAACCAGTCCGGTTCAAACAGTTCACATGGTTCATTCAAAAGCCCTGGTCAAACATGTACCTCCTCAACTGCTGGGGATGATGCAGCATCACCGACTCACAAGTTAGCAAAGCCTATGTCAATAATGTACAAAGAGTTACAACCAGACATCTCTGATGTGGCTAAGTCCAACAGCTCGGGAACTTCCTTCCACACTGCAACAAATACAGACATTGTCCCTGAACCTGGAACCCAAGAAGCAATGGATGACGAGTGTACTGATGATTATATACCACTACAGATGGAGGAAGATGACGGTGTTGATAATCTGTCTGATTTGCTTGGAGAAGAGAGTCAGTCCTCAGAATCTAAAGGCAGTAGTGACTCTGAAGAGCACACTACTTTCCACCAGTCCTGTCGCAGGAAGAAAGATGATTGCGATCAGCCTATGGCAAATTCAAAGCTCCGTGCTGACATTGAAGGGCGAAAAAGTGTGTTTGCTAGGTTAATTGGGAGACCTAAATCATTTAGTCAAAGAGATAAGTCCATGACCAAACCGTTTGCATCAATTAAGGCTAGGTCTCAGAGGAAAAAAAAGCGGAGGGCACAGCAAAATAAGGCCTCCCCACGTGATAATAGTGCAACGATCGATATTCCTTTGGCTGATAAGGTGACGAGAGTTCCAGCACTGAACTATTCATTTGTCAGGGGTGACAACAGAAGATCCAACAAGTTCTTTGGTGGAAAACCAAGCAACATTCAAACAGGCCAACATCCATATCTTTGTGAAGAGAACGAATGGGATGTCTGGGCTAAAGGACCTGACCGATCTGATGCATCCAGAAAGCTGTTTGTTCCTGAAGATAGAAGGAAATTGACCGAGTCCTGTGACAGAGCATTAAACAAATCCCCAGTGTCTGCTGAAGTACATGAGAGCTGTGAAGTCACTGTTAAAGAAGAAAACAGGACCCCTTTCTCAGATTTTAAGCGGCGTGTTAAGGATCCAAATGTTGAAGGAGGAGATGCGGATTATGACACCGAGGATGTCGAGGAAGCAGCAAGGAAGAAGACGCGGCTAGCAAGTGCATCTTACCATCGGGAGGAGTATCAAAGTGAAACTGCATTGGTTCCAAAAGACACCAAACCTACAGACATACTGACAATATCTGATGGGGACTGTAAACTCAAGAGCATTGGTTTTTCATCTGCTGACACCTCTACTCAGATGGCTAGAGCTTATCTTGAAACCGAAGTGCTCCTGCAAGATGAACAGCAAAGGATCCAAAACTGCTGTGAAGATGTTACAAGTGATAAATTATTGATTCTCGAAGATTTTGGAAATGCGCCCAAGGTCAGTTTTGGTAACGGGCAGCCTGTTTTGAATGTTGAAACTAGGAGTGAGGTGGCTTTTGGCCATCTGGAAACTGAAACATCCCTCCAAGAGAAACAAAACCAAAGTGCCAAGAGCTGCTATGGAGTGGTTAACGCAGATAAAATGTTGCTCCTGGGGAAGCCTGGAACCATGGATTTCTCGCCCAACCATGATGAAGATTGTCGAAGCAAGATGTGCTTGCCATCTGATGGGATTACCAGGCATGTTTCTTCTAGCCATCTGGTCCCTGAAATGTCTCTGCATCAGAAACAAGCCCCTAGTGTCCAGAGCTGTTCCCAGGTGGTTCATGGTTATGAAGTGTTGGTGCCAGAAAATTCTGAAGAAATGTTACCCAAGTTTGATCCAAACTGTGAAAGGAATAAGAGCTTGTCATCAGATGAAGCTTATAATCATGTAGAGGCTTCCCGTCTAGAGACTGATGTGGCCCTGCAAGAGCAACCCTACCAAAGAGCTCCAAGCAGTGGTGAAATTGTTAATGCTGCTGATCAAGCGTTATGTCAGGAAAGTTTTGTAACCTTGGATAGATCACCCAAGTGTGATGGAGACCGTGGTAAGAAAAGTTTATCTTCTGATGGAATTGGTGGGTATGTGGCCAGTGACTGTCTTTCACCTGAAAGCTATGGAGATAGTGCACACAAAAATATCTTACCGCTTCAAACTTCGGAAATGGCGTCTACTGATCCTCAGGAAACCTGTAAACTCCCACAGGACAAACTTTTCCGCGGTATTATTGGCGTTGTTTCATCTGTCTCAGAATACTCTGGCACCCTGGACACAAGTAGAGGTGATGAGAATAGTGCCCACAAGACATCCTTTTGTCAGACAGATGCTGAAGCTATGTACTCACCAACAGGCTCTGAAAATCATGAAGATACCAAACCTATGGACATCCAGACAATATCTGAGGGGAGCTATGAACCCAAGAGCATCAGTTTGTCATCGAACAACACCTGTACTCAGATGGCTGGAACTTATCTTGAACCCGAAATGCTCCTGCAAGATGAACAGCAAAGGACTCAAGGCTGCTATGAATATGTTACAGGCGATAGATCATTGGTTCTCCAAGATTCTGGAAAGAACATGTCGCCCAAGCTGAGTTTCGGTAACATGCAGACTATTGTTGAAACTGAGAGTGGGGTGGATTTTGGTCATGAGGAAACTGAAGCATCCCTCCAAGAGAAACAAAACCAAATTGGTAGAAGCTGCTATGGAGTGGTTAATGCAGATGAAATTCTGCACCTGGAAAACCCTGAAACCATAGATCTGTCGCCCAACCATGATGAGGATGGAATTTTGCAAATACTGGCTACTGATACTTCATCTGGCTTGGAATATTCTGGCACTGTGGATACCACTACAGGTGAGGGTCATTGTGACCAAAAGACATCCTTTTATCAGAAAGTTGCTGAAGCTTCATACTCGCCGACAGGCTCTGAAGATCATGAAGGTACTACCAACGCTCTGGCACTCAGCAAAGCAGTGCCGCAGCCGGAGACACCGTACCAAGATCTCCCAAGTGGACACGAAGCAGCCTATGAAAACTCCGATTCCACGGATCCGTTTGCGGTCTACGCTGAAGGTTACGGAAGCAGGAGTGGGATGCCAATTGACAGCACCCAAGGTCATCTGGTTGACGCCGATCTCCTAGGAACAACCTCTGAGTCCAGGACAGGCTTCTTCGATGGCTCTTTGAGCGAACTTGCCGAGATGATCATGCTCGCACATGACCCGGGCAAGAGCTGATGAACCGCACTGGTCGTGCTGCAGCTTGGGAAGAGGAGGTTACCCTTTACCAAGCAGAGCACAAGACTCACTCCAGTGGGCACAGTGAACCGCCTTCTTCTCGTCGTCATCATCATCTACGGCATCGGAGCGTTGCTCCCTATTACTGAATTAATTAATTCCTGCAAAGTGGCAAAGTTTATCTAAACTGCTTTATGTTGGGCATCGTTTTACTCTTTGAGACATCCGTGGGTTTTCCCAAGTACCTCTGCCTGAAACAAAACCATGATTTAAGTGACTTGCTGAAGTGAGATTTCTCTCTGTTTTACTGATACTACTACATTGCTTTTGTTGTCTGGTCTGCTGTTTACCTGTTTACCTATGGGCGCCCTTGGAGTCTTGGCGTCGGAGGTCATGATCCGCGATCTGATCTGGCTCCCGGCAGTTGGCGGAGTCTCGTTGCATTCATGGCGCCGTGGGCGCTTCAGAGCACGGGGATGCGCTGCCGCCGTGCTGGGGATCTGAATGGATGGCAATTGGCAACGTGGGAAGGCAGCGGAACCTTGCCTCCAGACGTGTGGTGGTAAGAAATGCATCATCAGTTCATCTCGTCTGTTCCCACGGGCGCTCCCTACCGCACGATCCAGGATCTGCGGCAAGGGCCTGTGGTTTCTGAGTACCCAGCTTGAGGCTTTCCATATTTGATCCCACGCTGAGATGAGCCGATACCAAATTAGATACTTGCTGTGGCGTATGGCTTTTGGCCATAGTTCGGAAAGGGGAAGCCGTGGATGCCGTGGCAGGAAAGTTAAACCATGTCAACGATGCTCTCCAAGCAGAAGCGGAGGCGTGCAGTCGAGCCTGGCAGGTGGTGACTCGCAGTTGCTAGTTCAGGCGATCAACAGAGAGGAGGATCGAAGCCCCAATGATATCTTGTTCAAGGAGATTAAGGAATCCTTGTTTCTGAATTTTATTTGTTTCAAGTTTAGTTTTTGCCCAAGGGCATGTAATAAGGTAGTGGATGTTCTCGCCGCGTATGGTGCAAAGCTGTGTGATGTTTCTCAACATGCACAGCAATATCGCTGGCAACAACAACTTGGGCAAAGTCTGCAGCATGATGTTTCTCAAAAAGCTTTTCCAGTTCAAAAAAAAAAATATACTTCCTTCTATATTAATTAAATCTGCGACAACTAATATGGAACAGATGGAATAGATCGAAAGAAAAGGGCGTGAATGATGCTGCTCAAGACAGCATATTCCAATTTTCAACTCTGTGAAAACATAAACTTCCTGAAAAAAGAAACTATCAACTTCAACAGATGATTCTACTTGTTACTACTGGATTATACTCTCCTGAGTATAAAAGTACACAAATCATGTACAGCCACAAGAAAGGTGGCTACAGAATCAACCCAAATCGGCCGCACTCCATTTTCAATATTCTTCACAATCCAAGTGTCACAATTACAGAATAAATAGCAGGTGTCCTTTCTCTACACACAAAAAATAATTTCTGCAACGCAACTGGTTGCAATGGTGCTGCAACAGTCGCTCTCCTGGGCAAGGGAGACAGGTCGTGCACACACAAGCACAACACAAGATGGTAATTACCGGATGCAGGTCGGCAACGTGAAGCCATTGCACATGAAGAAGAGGACGATGTATATAATTACCAAGAGAAGCAGAATCAAAGCAGCCCTGCAAAAATAAGAAAAAATAAATACAATGTGCATCAGATGTTGATGCTGACAAAAGGTCCGAAAAGCAGCAAAGTAAACAAAACATGTGAATGGTTTAGGTGCCACCCTTGGCATATACACTGTTTGGTAGTGTAAGGCTGTAAGCTAGATGCTTCACACATAAAGACAAATTAAGAGAATGAACAGATTCTACTTCAAGTTCATATACTGCGGGGCTAAATATAAGATGAACAGTTGATTCAGAATATAAAGTCAAGAAGAATTATCTGCTTATTCACATACAACACTTTCGAATCCAGGAGAAGGTAATTTATTCTAAAATCTATGTTGCTCACTTTACTATTGACAGAACTACCAAGAAAAGTACTGAAATATGTATGTATGCACATATACTACATGTAGGTCAGGTCAGTCATTGTTTCACGCAGCAAACTTCAGTACTCCCTCCTCAAATTATGATGCCTATAGTTTTCAGTCAAAGTCAAACTTTTTAAAGTTTGAGCAACTATGTACAGAAAAATATCAACATCTAAAATTTTAAATGCACATAATATGAAAATATATTTCATGATGGTTTTAAAAATATCAATTTGGGATTATAAATGTTGACACTTTTTTCGATATAGTTGGTCAAATTTTAAGAAGTTTGACTTTATCCAAATATTATAGGCATCCTATTTTGGGATAGAGAGAGTATCAACAAAATTGCATTAATTTCTGCACAATAAAGTCATTTTGGAAAGTACCTAATGTATTTCACACAAGCTTATGGCTTTTATTTCGTAAAGATTGTAAGGAGCGCAATTAAGCCAAGTTAATGGTGAATGTGATAAAACAAGTGCAAAGAAGTTGATGAACATAATGTTAGTACTCCAGGAACCAAGCATAAAAAAGATGTGAAGATGCAAACAAGTTGTAACTGGTTTTAGTAAGACAATTCACATACGTGAGTTTGACATTTCTCCACCAAACAGTGCTTCTGTAGCGACGAGCTTGTCGCTTAAACCGAACTGTATTTCCTTGCATAGTTGTAGTCTTGTCCACCAATAGGTCCAAACGATCACCCCTTTCAAGGACTTTATCAATATTATCAATCATGACATTCCTAACCTGCAAGGGAATAACGAAGAGTAAAATATCATTTCAGACTTCCAGATTTGCTTGGTGATAAGCATCTGACATGGAAGTAATGCAAAACCAGAGGGAATATTTGATGGTACCAACTAAAAGTTTAAGATAACAGTTCAACTACTCCACGTGAATGTACCGCTTCTTGTTTATACTACTAGTACATTGGAAACCACAGCATGAGGCATGAGCTCAATTAAATTTAGGAATGCACGTTTTTCAATATTGTACTACCTCCAGAATATTTGCTGAAATTTAGTTGAGGATGATGTTCAGACAAGGACTGAAAGGCTATACCTGACTAATTTCAGTTCTCATTCGATTTATCCTGTCGGAACTAGGGTCATTTGAATAGTAATCCATCTGTTGACCGAGGACCCTTGAGAACTCATCGTTCATCGCATAAGCAAGAGCCGTCAGCGCAGCGCGGCCATACGTCTTGACAAACCTTCCATGGACGTCCTCAAGGAACGCAAACGGGATACGTCCTGCAACAGAAGGGAGCTTGTAAGGACATGGGTAGGTGATTCACATCTAGAAGAGAGAAATGGTAAGCCACAGAGACAAAGCCTATCGACCTTTAGATGCCAATCGATGCTTAATGTACAAGATCTGGTTAGCAGAAAGCATAATACGCAGCTCTCGGAAACACAAAATAGACTCAATTTGGCCTTGGGGATTTTACAGTTTGCTTTCAGCAGGCGCTAGACTATGAACCAGGCGGGCAGACAGTAGAAATTGTTTATTGGAGAGTTGGCTGTGGATATGATATCAAACTATCATCACCCCCCATGCTACTCCATATATATAGCGAATAAACTAAAATTTGCGGTTGAGTATTCCAGACAGGAATGATTAGGCTCGATACTGCCCAGTTTGAGGTGACGGATATAGTATTTCAAAAAGGTCAAACAGCTGAGGATTACCAAAGCCATCATCACCCCCATGTTGCTAGTCCATATAGTATAACGAATATACTACTAAATTTTGCTGTCAGCCTGGAATGCTTAGGCTTGATAATGTGCCCAGTTTGAGGTGGCTGAGATTTCAAAAAGGTCAAACGGGCTGAGGATTACCGAAGCCGTAAATACTAGTATCACTGAACGGGAACGCGTTTGAGGTCCATGTGAAGGAGCTGCAAAATTCCGGCGGCCGGTGCGGAGCCTCGAGTCGGCAATTCCAATCTATCCTGGAAGGACAATTGGCGAGCCCTGAATCGATCTGAATAACCACGCCCCTCCTTGAGGACTGCGAGTAGCAACACAGCAGAGAAGAGGCAGACATGGGAGACGCGCATGGTGAGAAACGCCACCCAGGACTAGCTCCTGGGGTCTCCGGATCTCCAATATTCTCCTCCCGCCGCGCCAACGGAACCCCCAGCCGCGGCCAAGTTCGAAATTCTCACCCGTCTAACCGCATCAATTGTACTACTACTAGAAGGGAGATACTACAAACATAGTCGCGCGGCAGGAAGCAGAGTACTCCGGCGCCTAGAGCGGCGCAGCAGAGGGGAGGAGGAAAGAGGCGGGCGGTCGGGTGGCTTACTTCCTGCTGCGTCGTCTGCCATGCATAGCGCGGTGATGCCGTCGGTGCGCTTGGCGTGGAAGACGTATCGGTCCTGCGTGTAGGAGACGTGGCTGTCGGCGCCGCCGTCGGGGAGGCGGTCGAGCACCTGTCGCGCGACGGAGCTGGCGTTGGTGGAGGCGGCGCCGTGCTCCGCCAGCACCGTGGAGCCCCGCGCCACCACCGCGTAGAGGATCGACATCGCCGCCGGTCCGCTCCCTTGCCTCTGCCGTGTGGAGTCGGCTCTTTCCTTTCCGTCCTCGGGGGCAGGGGGAGGGGGGAAAGCAGAGGGGGGAGGGTATGTAGGATGATCTGGCGGAGAAGAGACAGCTCGGGTTGGGTGGAGACGTTGTTTAATTCCAGGTGGGGCCCACGTCGGCGGGTATGAGCTGTTGTGGTTGGCCCTGCTGGCTTTGGGTTCGTTGTTTCATTCCTGGGCTCGTGCCGACTGCAGACTGGAATATTGGATGATCGTCCCGTCTCCGTTGCAACGGGGAGCTTCGACGTGGTCCGGGCGTCGACAAGTGGACAGCTGCTAGTAAACTCCTGCTGTCTCTTACTACTCCACTCGGCTGAATTTGTCTCCACGAATGCATCCAACGTACTCTACTACAGTACTACCTACTTGTGTATATTCATGGCTAGACAAGCTAAGTGTTATTAGAAAAAAAAATTGAATAGGAAGGACATGGTGTTTCTAGTCCCGAGCTCACATGAGCTCTTTTTATGGACCATCCATTTGTACTGAGATGTGTGCCTGCCAGGCTTTTCAAAGCAGGTACGGCGCGCAGAAAATGGTGAAAGAGGACCCATACGTGTATGTTACGAAGGGATACAGTGGGACAGGAGCATGAGGGAGGCGCCGCGACATGAACTGTTCATCTCCAGGCTGGAGTGGTTCGAGATGGGCAGCGTCAGCGACGACTTCTACTGCTGGAGGACATGTACGATTGATGGGGCACACAGCTGCACAGCTTGCACTAATTGGGGCGGCATCGGTTGCCTGTTGCTGCTCCTGTGTGGCGGCAGGAACGAGCAGACCGTTGTGAGCTTGGGACTAGAAACACAATATCTTTTAATAAGCGTGCTAGTCTATCCATGGCAGACCTGACTGGTGAGCAGACATTGATTATTTCTGCCAAAATGGGTTCAGTTAAATTTTTCAATGAAAGAGCTACGAACGGGATACATGGCCGAATACACTGACAGGTTTTGAAGTGTACTGAACGTGATTGGTTCACATAGCAGGAGCATCTACGCTCGGGATCAAAAACGAATTTTCCGAATAGGAAAAACTATATTATCACTAGAAGTCTAGAACATACCGGTACTCCATCCGCTCCATCAAAATTGTCTCAACACAAACTAGTCAGACTATTGTTTTGCTCAACGGGGTACCAGGTCGCTAGATTCAGTGTCGCCGGGGCCTGAGGCAAGGAGACCCCCTCTCCCCCTTCCTTTTCAACATTGTGGCAAATGTGCTGCAACAGATGCTCCTTCAAGCCTTCCATGAAGGGCTGCTCCTCCACTCTCTTGTCGACGACCTTCTCTGCCCTGTCCTGCAGTATGCACACGACACCCTCATCGTTATCCGCGTCATCGCTGAACACGTCTCCAACCTTAAAATTGTGTTGGATGCCTTCTCATCCGCCACTGGCTCAATATCAACTTCCATAAAAGCACCTTCGTCCCTATTAAAACTGACGAAAACTCTACCCTATCCATGGCCAACTCCTTTGGATGCGCTCTCTCCTCCTTCCCCCAAACATATCTAGGTATGCCGCGGTTAGCCCATAAACTTCGTATTGCCGACCTCGCCCTTATCATGACCAAGAGCGATATGCGGCTATCGAGGTGGAAGGGCCGCTGCCTCCCCATTGGTGGCCGACTTCTCCTTGTCAACTCGGTTCTGACCTCTATGCTAACGCACGCTATGAGACGGCCTCCTTCCTGCTAGCGTGGTTGAGGCCATTGATAAAAGAAGGCGTGATGCGTGCAGTCGACACGTCCGTTGGGAACCCCAAGAGGAAGGTGTGATGCGTACAGTAGCAAGTTTTCCCTCAGAAAGAAACCAGGGTTTATCGAACCAGGAGGAGCCAAGAAGCACGTTGAAGGTTGATGGCGGAGGAGTGTAGTGTGGCGCAACACCGGGGATTCGGCGCCAACGTGGAACTGCACTAGCCGTTGACTCGCCAAAACCCACCGGCGGGCAGCGGCCTTGTCAACACCGTAGAGCCGGGAAGAGCCTAGAGCTGCGGCTGGCCGAGACCCCTCCGAGCGACGGCCCGCAATGCTCTTCCGGTCACACGCGGCGATGCGAAGTGCAAGGGCGTGCCACCTGACCTATACCTGGTCGGGAAGGTGATGGGGATGCCTCGCTTAGTTTCCTGCAGGCATACATGTAAACATTAAATACGAGCCTCGATCGGCTCTCGGAGTTATCCCGTGAATCGGCTCAAAGAGCCGATCCACCCATGATTCGTACGGGGTGCACGAATACTTGGTGGTCCTGCTTGATCAAGATAGAGCTAATGAGATCTACGACGATTTAGGGTTTTCACCGCATAATCGGATCATCCTACTCCGGAGTTGGGCCTCGCGGCCACGCACGGTGCTCGTAAGCCGATCCTAAACAAGGCCAAAAAACCAACATGAAGTTGATCCTCGGAACATCCCGTTTAGGACTTGCGAACGTCACCCTACGTGCCACTTGGATCCTCCCCCTTTGTAAGGCCTAACTATTGCAGATATTAAACTAATCCTTGTAGAACAAGGAGCAATCGTAACGGATCAGATCTACTAAATAATGATCAAGCGGGGTGCCGCCCCCACACCTAAGATAGGCGTGAGGGCGGCTAGATATGCAAGGGCTGCACTACGTAAGCATGCTTAAACGAAGAACAATGCTAACCCTAACATATCTAATGATAACTACGTTGCTCGCCATCAAAAGCGCTTCGATACGAGCAACGCATGAACAACGTGGGGCTTGTGCTGCCTAGATCGCAAGATGCGATCTAGGCAGCATGTCGCTACCCGATAGAAACCCTCGAGACGAAGGAGTTGGCGATGCGCCGAGATTGGTTTGTTTTGGGGTTGAACGTGAGTTGTTGTTTATTCCATAAACCCTAGGTACATATTTATAGTCCAGGGGACTTTCTAATGTGGGCGTGCACTAAACCGTGCACGAGATAAACTCTAACTTCTAAATCGATACACCATCTATTATACTAAGATACACGGGCTAACTAGCCCAAATTCTCCGTGCAAGGCCGCTTCATAGATCTTCCATACGTAATCTTCCAAGCCCATCTTGATCGCGGCCCACCTCCCTGATTTAGCCAAAATCCGGTGATAACACATGCCCCCCTGGTTTTGGTAATGATAATTTCAAAACCACTGCTTTTTCCTCAGAGGGGTCGTGTCACGGCAGAAGCGGAACTGTCGCAGCATGCCTCATCATGACGACTTGCCTTCCCAACTTCTCTGCACGATTTGACAGTTTTGGCACCATGTCCTCGAGAACTGCTCGGAAATTAAAAACCCCCACCTCCTTTTATTTAGCCGCATCGAACAGTTCTCCTCTTTACCCCTCCCGCAGTAGCACTCCAAAAAACCCTCCCCTGCAACCATGTCCTCTTCCTCTTCCTCTTCTTCTTCGTCGGATCTTTCCCACGTGTCCTCTCCCATCCGAGAGTCGACGCCCTCGTGGGGTACGCAAGCGGCGTACGACATCCTCGCCCCAACGAAGTGGGACAAAGAGGACCATGACTCCTCCATCAAGTCCGAGGATGACAAATCCCACACCGACGGGGAGAGCGACCTCCGCTTCCTTGCTGACGAGGAAGTGGTGGAGGAGAGCGAAGACGACCGCCTCTCCTGGGCGGACTTCACCACCTCCGAGGAGGTGAAGGAGGAGGAAGAGGAGGAGGAGGATGAAGACAGCTCCTCCGACGAGCCGCCGGCCAAACGCCGCCACCTCCGGCCCGGGAACTCCGGCGACGTCGACGGTGACGACGACGCCGATGAAGAGGATGAAGACGACGAGGGTCCTGTCGGCGGCCGGCCGGAGCGATGATGACGAGCCGGCAGGAGCAGCGCGCGGCAGTGGCGACGACGGCGACGACGACGACGAGGGCAGCAGCGGCCCCTAGATAGGGTCTTAGCATAGGGCTAGCAGTAGCAGACGGGGCAATGTATCCCCCTGGTATTTCCTTTTGAGAGCAATCAGCTCTTCTATGTAAGAAATCTGGCTTATCAATGGAGAAATTCCCCAACTCGATTTTGCCGATTCCCTTTATGATAATTTAGCCGATTGTCTTTCGTCCTGATTCTGCCGATTGCCAAACTGGACCATGCCCAATAAGCCGATGGCATCGCATCGGTCTCTCCCGATAGATTTCGAGATAGATCCACTCAGACCCAAACTCCTTGCCAAACAAGGCTAAGCCTTAATCGCGCAAATCCGCAGATCTCTCAAGATGGCATGTTGAACTTAGCGGCAAAACTCCTGAAATAATGTCAGTTCTCCTTTAAGTTATCTTCTCCGAATTCTGCTCGCTCAGCTCCGGCAGCTTCCTTCTACAACAATCACTGTCTTTTGAACGAGCCGTCACGAAGAGTGAGCCCACTTCGACGAGTTGGTTAAACCTCGAGGGCGAGCTGCCCCCGAGTCTCGGCCAAGGCGAGGATAAAGAATGGCTCATCACCATTAAAAATTCGGGGCGGGCTCAACCTTGTCCAAGAGAGCTATCCTGCAAGGCCACCAGCCGATCACCTCCCTTCCGTCGAGGGCCCATACAGCCGATCCGAGCGAGGCTATGATAATTTCGCAACATAAGCACCATTCTTCAGGTAACTTGTGGTGCAGAATTTAGCCGATTCCAACGAAATCGGCTCACCGGAGCAGATAACCTTCAAGGTGAGCTGCCCCCGGGCCTTAGTCGGGTGAGAATAGCAGCGAGCTGATCACGTCGATCATCCTTGGTTTCCAACTCGCAACGCCGTATCAACCGATTCAACAAAATCGGCTCTTTAAAGTGAGGGAATTTCTGGGCGAGCCGCCCTCCCCCGAGCTTCTTCAGTCCAAACCTTGCGCCTTGCTGATCAGATCAGCTCATCATCTTTGGCAGAGCTGAAGCAACTTCCGGTGAGAACGTCTTCGCATTTCCGACGCCCTCCGGATTCCGGGCGCAATATCTCTTGGAGGGAACTAGCCCCTGCTCTTAAGTCGATGTCACGTGCATCGGCTATTCTTGAAAATTTTCGAATTTTTTCGGCCGACTTGTGTATCGGCCCCCATACTCCAATATCATCCACCATCAAAGGATGAGCCTCTTCTACTGCATATCCTCGTGTTTTATCCACTTGGGCGCCCCCCCGAGCCGATTCTGTCAAGAGAATTGATGACATCGGCTCTGTTGGACCGTGAATGTGTTGAACCCAGGCAGTATGTATGGTGAGGATATTCACGGCCGATTCATCGGAATCGGCCTCCACGTTGTTTGCTCAGTGAAGGTTTTGCAATGCCCCTTCATAGACCCTTGGTGCCGATCACAAGGATCAGCCTCGCCAACTTGCACATCGCTTGGCTTCAACTACATGGTCAGGCCAGTGGATAACACTAGCTTAACCCTTCCCTTTGTCACATCGATGCGCTCGCAGTCGTCCAAGTTGATGCCTGAGAGGGGTTCTTGGCCTGCTGCTTCCCATGCGTTCATGCCAGCCGTTGAAACTTCGGCCGAGTCATCGGCCTGGACGACCTCTACCTCGTCACCATCCCACTGTATTATGCATTGGTGCATCGTGGAGGGAATGCAGCAGTTGGCGTGGATCCAATCTCTTCCCAGCAAAACAGCATAACTGCTCGTGCTATCAACGATAAAGAACGCCGTAGGGATAGTTTTTCTTCCTACGGTCAGATCCACGTTCGTAACTCCTTGTGCCTCAGATGCTTGGCCGTTGAAGTCGCTCAACGTTACGTTGGTCTTGATTAGATCCGAACTCGAGCGTCCCAGCCGACGTAGCATAGAGTACGGCATGATGTTAACTGCCGCTCCGGTGTCCACCAGCATCCTGTTTACAGGCCTCCCGTCGATATACCCTCGTAAGTACAGGGCCTTCAGATGCCTGTAGCTCCTTTCTCGTGGCTTCTCAAAGATAACCGGCCGTGGGCCGCAGTCAAGTTGTGCCACGGATGTCTCATCTGATCCTGGAGCACTGAACTCCGAAGGGAGGATAAACACCATATTTGTGCCAGCCGATGTTTCATCATCGGCTTTTCTCTGTTCGGTGTGCCACTCTTTTCTTCGTGGCTGACCTTCCTCGTCCAGGGTTCGCAGAATTTTGGCGGCCAGATCAGGCCGTGCCTTCCTTAGCGTGCGCAGGTATAATCTTTCGGCTTCTTCCAACCCACGCAGACGCTGGACTCTTTGCTTCTGGGAACGGCTGAGCCCATCAGGGCACCATCTGTGCTGATGATATTTGCATTCTTCACCACCGTCCTCTAGCTCCTCGAGATCTTCCATCTGAGGGGACTCAGCACGCTTGTTCCGATGCGGGAAAGGCCCTAGCCGGCTGAACACAGACACGTTAGCGGCACCCTTCTTCCTTTGTTTGCATTCTGGGCAGTCCTCGATTGTTGGCAATCGGCTCATCCCTGAGTACTGGTGGCTCATGATCTCCTGGATCACGCGCAGAGCGACACGCTCCAACACGTTGACCAAGTTCTCGGAGTGGCGGTGTAGCGAGTGAGCCACCAGGTAGTTGATCTCCTGCCGCAGACCCCTGGTGCGTTCCTCCGACGGGGTAGAGAGGTCTATCCCATCGAGCGCACCTTGCGGTGAGAATCCCTTCCATCTGATGCCATGGGTACGGGTTCTCTGAAAAGAGCCGATGAGGTCGGCTTCGAGGGTGGCCTTGATCTCGTTGTACTCGCTTCTTGAGCTCGTCGGCGGATCCTCGTAGGTGACCGGCGTGCCGTCCGCCATCTCGGATGTAGATGGCGATGTGGTTGATGTAGACGATTGTCCCACCGGGCGTGCCGAATGTGTTGACTGCCAAAACCCACCGGCGGGCGGCGGCCTTGTCAACACCGTAGAGCCGGGAAGAGCCTAGAGCTGCGGCTGGCCGAGACCCCTCCGAGCGACGGCCCGCAATGCTCTTCTGGTCACACGCGGCGATGCGAAGTGCAAGGGCGTGCCACCTGACCTATACCTGGTCGGGAAGGTGATGGGGATGCCTCGCTTAGTTTCTCGCAGGGCATACATGTAAACATTAAATACGAGCCTCGATCGGCTCTCGAGGTTATCCCGTGAATCGGCTCAAAGAGCCGATCCACCCATGATTCGTACGGGGTGCACGAATACTTGGTGGTCCTGCTTGATCAAGATAGAGCTAATGAGATCTACGACGATTTAGGGTTTTCACCGCATAATCGGATCATCCTACTCCAGAGTTGGGCCTCGCGGCCACGCACGGTGCTCGTAAGCCGATCCTAAACAAGGCCAAAAAACCAACATGAAGTTGATCCTCGGAACATCCCGTTTAGGACTTGCGAACGCCACCCTACGTGCCACCTGGATCCTCCCCCCTTTGTAAGGCCTAACTATTGCGGATATTAAACTAATCCTTGTAGAACAAGGAGCAATCGTAACGGATCGGATCTACTAAATAATGATCAAGCGGGTGCCGCCCCACACCTAAGATAGGCGTGAGGGCGGCTAGATATGCAAGGGCTGCACTACGTAAGCATGCTTAAACGAAGAACAATGCTAACCCTAACATATCTAATGATAACTACGTTGCTCGCCATCAAAAGCGCTTCAGTACGAGCAACGCATGAACAACGTGGGGCTTGTGCTGCCTAGATCGCAAGATGCGATCTAGGCAGCATGTCGCTTACCCGATAGAAACCCTCGAGACGAAGGAGTTGGCGATGCGCCGAGATTGGTTTGTTTTGGGGTTGAACGTGAGTTGTTGTTTATTCCATAAACCCTAGGTACATATTTATAGTCCAGGGGACTTTCTAATGTGGGCGTGCACTAAACCGTGCACGAGATAAACTCTAACTTCTAAATCGATACACCATCTATTATACTAAGATACACGGGCTAACTAGCCCAAATTCTCCGTGCAAGGCCGCTTCATAGATCTTCCATACGTAATCTTCCAAGCCCATCTTGATCGCGGCCCACCTCCTGATTTAGCCAAAATCTGGTGATAACAACAACACAATCACAGAACTTTGCCCCAACGTAACAGTGAGGTTGTCAATCTCACCGGCTTGCTGTAAACAAAGGATTAGATGTATAGTGTGGATGATGATGGTTGTTTGCGAAGAACAAGTAAAGAACAATTGCGGTAGATTGTATTTCGGATGTAAAGAATAGGACCGGGGTCCACAGTTCACTAGCGGTGTCTCTCCCATAAGATAGCGAGATGTTGGGTGAACAAATTACGGTTGGGCAATTGACAAATAAAGAAGGCATAACAATGCACATACATGTATCATGATGAGTACTATGAGATTTAATCGGGGCATTACGACAAAGTACATAGACCGCTATCCAAGCATGCATCTATGCCTAAAAAGTCCACCTTCGAGGTTATCATCCGAACCCCTCCGGTATTAAGTTGTAAACAACGAGACAATTGCATTAAGTATGGTGCGTAATGTAATCAACACAAATATCCTTAGACAAGCATCGATGTTTTATCCCTAGTGGCAACAAGCACATCCACAACCTTAGAACTTTCTGTCATCTGTCCCAGATTTAATGGAGGCATGAACCCACTATCGAGCATAAATACTCCCTCTTGGAGTCACAAGTATCAACTTGGCCGGAGCCTCTACTAGCAACGGAGAGCATGCAAGAACATAAATAACATATATGATAGATTGATAATCAACTTGACATAGTATTCAATATTCATCGGATCCCAACAAACACAACATGAAGGATTACAAATAGATGATCTTGATCATGATAGGCAGCTCACAAGATCTAACATGATAGCACAATGAGGAGAAGACAACCATCTAGCTACTGCTATGGACCCATAGTCCAGGGGTGGACTACTCACACATCGATCCGGAGGCGATCATGGCGATGAAGAGACCTCCGGGAGATGATTCCCCTCTCCGGCAGGGTGCCGGAGGAGATCTCCTGAATCCCCCGAGATGGGAGTGGCGGCGGCGGCGTCTCTGGAAGGTTTTCCGTATCGTGGCTCTCGGTACTGGGGGTTTCGCGACGAAGACTATATGTAGGCGGAAGGGCAGGTCAAGAGGTGCCACGGGGGCCCACACAACAGGGCCGCGCGGGCCCCTTGCTGGCCGCGCCGCCCTGTTGTGGCGGCGCCTCGTGGCCCCACTTCGTAAATCCTCCGGTCTTCTGGAAGCTTCGTGCAAAAATAGGAACCTGGGCGTTGATTTCGTCCAATTCCGAGAATATTTCCTTACTAGGATTTCTGAAACCAAAAACAGCAGTAAAACGACAGAATCGGCTCTTCGGCATCTCGTCAATTGGTTAGTGCCTGAAAATGCATAATAATGACATATAATGTGTATAAAACATGTGAGTATCATCATAAAAGTAGCATGGAACATAAGAAATTATAGATACGTTTGGGACGTATCAAGCATCCCCAAGCTTAGTTCCTACTCGCCCTCGAGTAGGTAAACGATAACAAAGATAATTTCTGAAGTGACATGCTATCATAATCTTGATCATACTATTGTAAAGCATATGAGATGAATGTAGCGATTCGAAGCAATGATGAAGATAATGAGTAAACTAATGAATCATATAGCAAAGACTTTTCATGAATAATACTTTCAAGACAAGCATCAATAAGACTTGCATAAGAGTTACTCATAAAGCAATAAATTCAAAGTAAAGGCATTGAAGCAACACAAAGGAAGATTAAGTTTTAGCGGTTGCTTTCAACTTGTAACATTAATATCTCATGGATAGTTGTCAACACAAAGTAATATAACAAGTGCAATAGGTAAACATGTAAGAATCAATGCACACAGTTGATACAAGTGTTTGCTTCTGGGATAGAAAGAATAGGCAAACTGACTCAACAATAAAGTAAAAGATAGGCCCTTCGCAGAGGGAAGCATTGATTACTATATTTGTGCTAGAGCTTTTCATTTTGAAAACAAGAACAATTTTGTCAACGGTAGTAATAAAGCATATGTGTTATGTATAAGATCTCCTATAAGTTGAAAGCCTCATGCATAGTATACTAATAGTGCTCGCACCTTGTCCTAATTAGCTTGGATTAACACGGATTATCATTGCATAGCATATGTTTCAACCAAGTGTCACAAAGGGGTACCTCTATGCCGCCTGTACAAAGGTCTAAGGAGAAAGCTCGCATTGGATTTCTCGCTTTTGATTATTCTCAACTTAGACATCCATACCGGGTGACAAGGTATCAACTTGTCAATGCCTACGGGTTATAGGCTAGGGTTTAGTTAGAAGTAGAGGGCAAGTAGATCTCGAGGGTTTCAGCCGAAAAGTACTCGACGATTATGAAAACTAGGGTTTGTGAACAATGATTCGATGATCTCCTCGTCCCTCGACTCCCCCTTTATATAAGAGGTGGAGCCGATCTCTCTTACTTCGGACAAGACGGACATGCATAGCAACTCACATGATATTCAACAAAGAATGAGTTTTGATGGCGTCCCCAGGAAGCATGAGATTGTCGCACAACAAGCAACTTAATAAAGAATAAAGTGCATAAGTACATATTCAATACCACAATAGTTTTAAGCTATTTGTCCCATGAGCTATATATTTGCAAAGGTGAAGATGATGGAATTTTAAAAGGTAGCACTCAAGCAATTTACTTTGGAATGGCGGCGGATAAATACCATGTAGTAGGTAGGTATGGTGGACACAAATGGCATAGTGGTTGGCTCCGGGATTTTGGATGCATGAGAAGTAATTCCCTCTCGATACAAGGTTTAGGCTAGCAAGGTTATTTGAAACAAACACAAAAAGGATGAGACGGTGCAGCCAAAACTCACATAAAAGACATATTGTAAACATTGTAAGACTCACAC
>NC_061508.1:28149469-28220378 GCF_022539505.1 Lolium rigidum
TGATGGTTTGACCAAGAAAAGTCGGTTGTTGGTTGGTGATAGGTCACCGAGATAATTGTACTCATCAAGTTCGGGGTAGTCTGGGTTTGATTTTATGCGGAAGAGTGTGCTTTTCTTCGTGAGCTGCAACTCTTTGAAAACGGTCTTCGTATAAAGTTGTTGGAATTGATGCTCAAATCCATAATGAGTTCTCTTATTTGTTTTTGGCTGAAAATAGGACACAACACATTTTTTTTAATCTTTTATGAAGAAAAGATAACAGAGAATGCTAACACGAAGCACAAGATGTGTAGTAAATGTTTTTAAATTAAGTACATGTATTGCATATGTCTTTAAATTTTACACTGTCTCCTTTGGAATATTAGTTTGGTAGCTTGTTACGCAAAACGGTTCGGGCCGAGCTTCTCATTTAACGAGACTACGCTTTAGGGATGCATTCATGCTTTACGCGTGAGTAGATGTCATTCTTGCGCAGAGACGTTCTTGAAATAGGCTGAGATCCACTCCTCTGATTTCCCAGGTGGCAACATCATGGGATCATCGTGCGGATTGTATTTGTCAAGTAGATTTCGCCAAGCGTGTTCAAATTCTGTAGGCATGAGTGGCCAATTCAGGATTGCTATAAGCTCGGCCTTGAAGGTCAAATACTTCTTGTACGGACTCGACAAGTGTAGGTGGAATTTTTTCATCATATGCCATCGGCCATAGTTTTATACGGTGTTTTAAAAGAAAACACGAGGGATTTCTTGTGCCATGGGACGGGCATTGGTACGTAAATAAAAAGAAGAGTGTCTACAAATCAATACATAAGTGAAGCGAGGCAAATTTGAATTTCGGTTCATATGTATATTATTTACTATGCTATATGTTCTCACAGAAATATGCAAAAGAATGTGCGTAAACGAGACACATTAAAATTATTGTGAGCTGCTTCCCATTCATGCACCTTAAAAACGTTACGAACAGCCAATAAAATGAGTCTTCACTTTCATCACGACAAGAAGCTGCAAGCAAAAATAGTGGATTGCAGGGTGATGGTTTACTCAGGCAAAGACACGAGGGCATCTTTGTGTACATGTTTGTTTTGTATGTTGTATCAAATGTTATGCAATCCCCAAAATCCTCGTATGATCCCCTACGGCTGCGGGGAGCCCAAAATATATTCTTTATACGGTTTTCCTCATCAAGCTGAAAATCGAAGAAAAACTCTTTGTTGCAAGCTTTCATCTCTCCAAAAGTAAGACAGAAGCTTATTAATGTCGTCCCTAATATCCTCTTGGGAATTTATTGCCTTCCACGCAATATATGGATGGAAAGTACAGGTTAGCTTTAGCATGAGTACAATCGTACTACGATCGAAAGTACATGGAAACGATAGACATGCGATGCTAGGGAATGTTTTTTCACACGTTAAGTACATAGTTATCATAAATGGAATTTGAGGTTCACAAACAACTTCATTTCTAAGTTGAAAAGAGCAAGGTTAGAGTGTTGCTTTTACATGTTTAGCAAGTCGCGCCCATGAAATGTTAAGTCTTGCGCGCCTCCCACGCGATGAATATAGGATCGACAAAATTACCCGATGAGATACATTCTCAAGCTGCAGGAACTTTACAAATGCCGGCAAGAAGGTCGAAATCTTTATGAGAATGTATGAAATTCATCATCTTTGGGGCTTTGAATCATATGGTGGTTGTGTTCGAATTTTATATTCTCAATTACATAAGTCTTGTCTTCCTTCTCTTTTACTCTAATACCGGCAAGGCAACCACATCGACTAGTGGTTTTATCACGCATGCGATCGGTTGCACGCAACGGTGCTCTCGTAATGACCTTGGCGGTTGCGGTATAGGTATCGATTGGCACCATTGTCTTTGTCGATTTACGACTCCAAAACCAGCATGCCTTGCATATGCAGTTGTAAAATATTTTGGCTGCCTCGAAATCTTTGAATACCATTTTTATCTTTGGTATTAGATAATCTGGAAGATCATTATCCTGCAAAAACAAAAAAACAATAGTACATTAGGCAGTTAAATGATAAGTACAAGTATCATAAAAAAGAAAGTACAAGTATAATGTAGCAACAAGTACAAGTGTGATACGGCAAGATGTTCGAAACTAAATTTCTTCAAATGTACTCACATAGGTCATAGCGACGTTGCTCCACTGGGGTATCTGCTTCTTCTTCGGGGAGTATTGGGCAAGGCGGTGTCACCAATGATTTGTGTAACAATGGATCGACGGGTCACGGCGTGGTAATCTAGATGACGAGGGTCGTACGGGGTCACGAAGGGAGGCAATCCGGAAGGGACGAGGTCGTACGGGTGCACGTGGAGGAGGAAATCCGAGAGGATGAGGGATGTACGGGTGCACGTTGAGGAGGAAATCCGGAGAGGATGATGGACGTACGGAGTGCACGTGGAGGAGGAATTCCGGAGGATGAGGGACGTACGGGTGCACGTGGAGGAGGAAATCCGGAGGATGAGGGATGTACGGGTGCACGTTGAGGAGGAAATCCGAGAGGATGATGGATGTACGAGTGCACGTGGAGGAGGAATTCCAGAGGATGAGGGACGTATAGGTGCACGTGGAGGAGGAATTCCGAGAGGATGAGGGATGTACGGGTGCACGTGGAGGAGGAAATCCAGGAGGATGAAGGTGTCTTGTTTGGTGTCTTACGGTTCCCTACTAGTCATTTTGTAGGAACTAGACTTATGTTGATTTGAATGTGCATATCCATCATATTGAATATGATGCTGGAGGTATGCGTAGCACCAACCTCGGCAACCTTTCTAGCAGAGTCGTCTAGTTGATAGGACACGTGCAATATTCGGGATATGTGGTGGCACGAGCAGGCCCTGGATTGTAAGGAAATTGTGACGTTGTTTACTGTTTCAGCCTATACGCTCGTATCACATTTTGTTTCTGGACTATACATGTCTGAGTCTAATCCCATTGTAAAAGGTGAGTAGCCAGTGACAAAGAAGTTGCGTGGAATTTCAGGAGTCACCCACTGCAGAGGTTTTGGATCAAGCACAACCTCACTTTTTTCGCCTAGCCATTGATTCATCTTGCGATAGTAGAATATCGAGAGATTTATTCGAATTAGAAATGGCAGTACACATATCAGAATTATAACTTGGATCAAATAACTAGTTCATGAAAAAGAGAAGTACTATTATGGAGAAAGAGAAGTACAATATAACCAACATTAGCGGTACAAGATAACTAAATACAACACTCGGAGGTTACTAAGTACAACTAGCAAAACAGAGAAGTACGAGGACAAAAGGATTTACTAAGCTCCAAGTGCTAAGTTCAACTAGCAAAAGCAGAAGTGCAGGTCAACGGGATTACTAAGTACATCTAGCAAAACAGAGAAGTACGGTACACGAGCATTACTAAGCTCAATTTGCTAAGTTCAACTAGCAAAACAGAGAAGTGCGAGGACAAAAGGATTACTAAGTACAACTAGCAAAACGAGAAGTATATGACAAAAGGATTTACTAAGCTCAAGTGCTAAGTTCAACTAGCGAAACGAGAAGTGCGAGGTCAACACGATTACTAAGTACAACTAGCAAAACAGAGAAGTACGGTACACGAGGCATTACTAAGCTCAATTTGCTAAGTTCAACTAGCAAAACGAGAGAAGTGCGGGACAAAAGGATTACTAAGTACAACTAGTAAAACAGAGAAGTACGGGACAAAAGGATTTACTAAGCTCAATTTGCTAAGTTCAACTAGCAAAACAGAGAAGTGCGGGTCATAGGTATTACTAAGTACAACTAGCAAAACAGAGAAGTACGGGACACAGGCATTACTAAGCTCAATTTGCTATGTTCAACTAGCAAAACAGTAGAAGTGCAGGTCATAGGGATTACTAAGTACAACTAGCAAAACAGAAGTACGGGACAAAAGGATTTACTAAGTTCAAGAGAAGTATTGGAGTTGCGGTAGAAGCGAGAGAAGTACAATAAGCATACGAGAATAAGTACAATTTCAATATTCGGCAAGTACAAGTAGAGAAGTACAACGAGCAGTTCAAGATTATAGTTTCTAGTTGTACAACATTGTCTCACCTCATTTTGTTCAGATGTACTTCGTTTCAAAGTGTAGCTGCTGCAGATATACAGTTTCCCTTATTTTATGCGAGAGCAAAGTAGATTTGTGAGAAAATCGAGGTGAAGATCTTGTAGGAACGACATCTTCAACTCTTTTCCGTCGAATACGCATCTTCTTAGATTTTGGATGATCCATTTGCTTGGATTTCTTGAATTTGCGAGAGAAGGATTCCGGAGTGAAGAATTTTCGAGAGATTCCTCAAGAGACTCGCCGGGAGAAGAGGGGGCGCGCCGAGGAGAAGAATTCGGCCGGAGAAGAATTTGTTGGCTCGCCGGAGAAGAAGATCCGTGTGCTCGGGCGAGCTCGGTCGCTCGCGGGCGAGCTCGGTCGCTCACGCGCGAGCTCGGTCGCCGCGCGAGCTCGGTCGCCGCGCGATATCGGTCGCCGCGCGAGATCGGTCGCCGCGCGAGGTCGGTTTCGGGCGAGCTCGGTCGCCGTGCGAGCCCGGTCGCACGCGCGGCCGCGGAGGCGGGAGGCGGGGTGGAGGCGGCGGGCGAGCGCGGGGTGGCGGCGGAGGACGGGGTGGAGAGCGGGGCGGGATCGAGGCAGGTGGATTTTGGTCGGGGCGGGGGGGGGCTCGGTCGGAGCGGGCCTTTCGGCCGAAACCTTATATAGGGGCCGGAGATGCTCGGAATAATATTCGAGCACTGGTTTTGAGAATAGTGTAACCCCCCTATATATATATATATATATATATATATATATATATATATATATATATATATATATATATATATATATATATATATATATAGGTCTGCTATTCTCGAACCGGTTCGAGAATAACTATTCTCGAACCCTTTCGAACTTCCGCGTGTTTCACAAGTGAACTTCTCGACGGAATACCGAATTGCATATTCGTGCGGACGGTATTTTCATGTTGATTTTCAAACCGCTTATCGGAATGATGCATATAATATACCGTTGGATTCGTATAGTAATTTCGCATCTTTATCTTGTTCATTGTTTTTCGAAATTCTCTATTGTTTAAAAATAATTTTGAATATACAAAACAACATTTTCGCGGATTTCAGCAATTCCGTGCGAGTTTTTGAGGTCTAATTTCCAAAAGGTTCATCGGATTGATACATATGATATGCCATTGGAAAACTGTTGACTAGGCGCAACTTTTTCATATAGATCGTTTTCTCCAATCTTTTATAGTTTAAGAGCAGATTTGAAAAAGAAACATGATTCTACTTTCAGGAACACTAGAATTACATATTTATGCGGACGGTAATTTTAATTTAATCTTTGAATCGCTTATCGGAATGATTCATATAATATACCGTTGGATTTGTACAGTAATTTATCATCTTTTTCGTGTTCATTGTTTTTTCCAAATTCTCTATTGTTTAAAAATAATTTTGAATATACAAAACGAGTATTTTCGCGGATTTCACTAATTCCGTGCGGTTTTGAGTCTAATTTCCAAACGATTCATCGGATTGATGCATATGATATGCCATTGGAAAGCTGTTGACTAGGCGCAACTTTTTCATATAGATCATTTTCCCCAATTCTTTACGAGTTTAAGAGCAGATTTGAAAAAATATAATTCTATTTTCCGGAACATTAGAATTAAATGTTTATGCGGACAGTATTTTTAATTTAATCTTTGAATCGCTTATCGGAATGATGCATATAATATACTATTGGATTCGTATAGTAATTTCGCATCTTTTTCGTGTTCATTGTTTTTCCAAATTCTTTATTGTTTAAAAATAATTTCGAATGTACAAAACAACGTTTTCGCGGATTTCACTAATTTCGTGCGGTTTTTGAGGTCTAGTTTCCAAACGGTTTGTTGGATTGATTCATATGATATGCCATTGGAAAGCTATTGACTAGGCGCAACTTTTTATATATATAATTTTCACCAATTATTCACGAGTTTAAGAGCAGATTTGAAAAAACATGATTCTACTTTTCGAATTTCTTGTTTTTATTTACTTGTTTTTTGGGATTTATTCCGAACCACTTGTCGGAATGTTCCAACTGAAATTTTGTTGAAAAGATATTGATTAGGTGCAACTTTTTCGTGTTGAATTTTTTAGAGCGAACTTCCTCGAGGTACAATGTGAACTTCAGGACGTTACGAAGTGAACTGTCATTTTGACCAAAGTGAATTTCAACAAAATGTAGTTGTACGACGTATTTTAAAGTGAACTTCCATGAGATGGAAAGTGTACTTCCACGCGGTATAAAGTGAAATTCATTTTTTACAAAAGTGAATTCCCAAAAGAAGTAATTTTATCGGCGTGCAAAAGGTGAACTTCTACGTGGTGCCAAGTGAACTTCCTCGTAGTGTACAAAGTGAACTACTTGTTTTAACCTAAGTGAATTTTGACAAAAAAAAGTATTTCAACTTGTTTGACAAAACGTAATGTGAACTTTCAAAAAATGATGTGAACTTCCGGAAAAAGTAAAGTGAACTTCCGAAAAAAAGTTAAGTGAACTTCGAAAAATGAAGTGAACTTCCCGAAAATGAAGTGAACTTCCCAAAAAGTAAAGTGAACTTCAGAAAAATAAAGTGAACTTCCCAAAAAGAAGTGAACTTCCGGGAAAAGTAAAGTGAACTTCCAAAAAAACTAAAGTGAACTTCGAGAAATGAAGTGAACTTCTAGAAAAATGAAGTGAACTTAGGAAAAGTAAAGTGAACTTTCCAAAAATGAAGTGAACTTCCCAAAAAATGAAGTGAACTTAGAAAAAGTAAAGTGAACTTCAGAAAAATGTGAACTTCCGAAAAATGAAGTGAATTTCCCAAAAAAATGAAGTGAACTTCCCAAAAAATGAAGTGAACTTCCAAAAAGTAAAGTGAACTTCGAAAAATGAAGTGAACTTCCGAAAAATGAAGTGAACTTCCCAAAAAATGAAGTGAACTTCCCAAAAAAAAGTGAACTTCCGAAAAATGAAGTGAACTTCCTAAAAGTGAAGTAAACTTCCGAAAAATGAAGCGAACTTCCAAAAAATGAAGCGAACTTTCAAAATGAGTTCGGCGGTATGTGGCGTGGGTTTGATAGTAGGCGGGATGGAGTCGGCGGGAGGTAAGGTAGGGTGGGGTCATCGAGAGGTGGTGTGAGTGGGATCTTCGGAAGTTGGAGGTGTGGGGTTGGTGGGTGGTGGTGGTGGGGTGGGGTCGACGGGCGGTGGGGTTGGCGGGCGGTAGCTAGGTGGGGTGGGGTTGGCGGGAGGTGGGTGGGTTGGGCCGGCGGAAGGTTGGATGGGATTGGGTGGTTGTGTCGGGTTTAGAAGGTCTTTAGAGATGGGTTGTAGAATAACTAGTCTATAACATCCTGGGGGGGGTTCTAGAATAGCTATTCTAGAACCACTCTTAAGGGGGGTTCGAGAATAGTTGGATTCTATATATATATATATACAAAAGAAGCACGGTAACCGGGTGTATACGTGAGCACGCGCCCATTGCTTGACACGTGGCACTCCTTAAACCCCACCCTCACCATCGGTTCCATGTTAGCAACCCACGTCCCCACTAATAACATTCCATAACTATGTAGGACCCACCGGTTTGAATTCAAAAAAGTGGGCCACCGGAATTTTTTTCCTCTGACACACCTGTTCGAATTCAAAATTGTGGACCCTACCCCCAATCATGGCCCCACATATTTGAATGCAAATTATGGGTCCCGCAACAATGGACCCTACTTTTACAAATCAAAATAACGTTTTGGTCACATTTACGCTGACACATTGGGCGCGTTAAAAATATTTTCTTCTACCTGGTTCATATTCTCTGCAACGCACAGTGTACTTCATTCATTCATTCATTCCTCAACCTCATCTTGCTTGATTCACCATCCCCAACTACAACAGCCATTACTCACCATTGCACACAGCTAACATGTCCAAATCCAATGTTGATCCACCATTCGATACCTCTTTAGTCTGTAACTTTCGTCGTTTATATCGGAGTCACCTGCCCACTCGCACAGCGATAACACGTTTCTTAACCTTAGTGTTTGTCAGCTTAGCCATTTTTCCTTCACAGGTCAACAGAACCAGCCGTTATTGACTATGAACAATTCCTCCTCTCATGTATTCATACTTTTTTTCGGACAGAGACATGGGGAAGATGAGCAGTGTACCACCACAATCCGCACGAGATGTTGGAGAAGATAAACGAGTAAAACACGTTCGTTGTCTTCTTGCGCGGCATGTATCCCTTTCCCCTTGCTACCTGACAAATTAACAAGTCCAGCTTCCTAACCAACCACGTGTCCAGATTCTTAGCACTCACGGTTTCTACTGTTGTTCACGCTGCACATCTATCCATATCCTATCACGAGAGAGCTAGTTCCAATCATTTGTTCCCC
Source organism: Lolium rigidum (assembly GCF_022539505.1). Taxonomy (NCBI): domain Eukaryota; kingdom Viridiplantae; phylum Streptophyta; class Magnoliopsida; order Poales; family Poaceae; genus Lolium; species Lolium rigidum. The sequence goes on from NC_061508.1 coordinate 28,157,929, forward strand.
ATTCTCGGTCCAAAGCTCGTTCTTGCTTGATGCCCTAGCAACATAGAGAGTGCATATATAGAACTCGGCGACATGTGAGCGATGATATCTGCCGGACGTTGTCCCTCGTGATCCGCGCCTAGAAAATGAAGAGATAACGTGCTATTCACAGTCTAGGCCGAATACAATGCATATACAGTGGCAAAACGTGGGGTCGTCCGGTGCGATGTCAGGGAAAAGTTGACGCCGGGCAGGTCGGACGAGGTGCTTGCCGCCTGGTAAAAAAACCTGGCTTTACTGCACATTTCTCAGCCCCTCCTACCTCACTCAGTTCTCCAGACCTCCTAGTCCAGCAGCAGGCCGTCGTCGCAAACCAGAAACAGATACATAAACAGATTCGGAAGCCGCCGCATCGAAGGAATGATGGATTGTCAGACTCCTCACGCAGGCGCAGGCCTCCATCCTGGTCGCAAACTCCTGCGAGCCTGCGGCTCGTCCGGCGAAGCGACATACGCGAAGCTAACATAGGCAACGGACCGAGCCGGGTGGCGGTCTAGCTAGGTGAGCATGCCCGCCGCCCGCGTTGGCGTTGGTGCGGCGCTTGATGACCACCATGGCGGCCGTGTCCGGGACGATGCCCCTGCAGGCAGACACCGATGCGCCGTTCCCGATGACGCGCGACGCGTCGAAGCCCCACGTGGCGGCGCTGACCTCCTTGTCGGTGAACTCCCCCGGCGACGGTGGGCACCGGCAGCGCCTCGGAGGCCGTGTTGAGCTGGAGCACTGCAGCTTCTAAAAAGGCCATTGCTCTAACTACGAATACCTTACTTCCTACATCTAGATGGCCGCCGGCGTCCCTTTAAAGGCGAACCAAATGGTCAGTCACGGGCGAGCACGGAAAGGTATTTTTTTGGCGCCAACAGCTCTCGTACCGTGTTTTCCAAGCCTTGGCGCCACTCCCTCCCGTGCGAAACGCTCCCGCCAAATGAAGCACCGATTATTGGCGCTACCAATCATAGACTGGCGGGACCAAGCAGCCCACGGAATCTCTCTTAGAGAAGGATAAGACAAAGTTAGGCCATGCTATCCGGTTGAACGAACACGATCTCAAAGCAAAATGTGTGGCATCCGGTGGGTGCTCACGTATACACCCGTCACAAATACTTCCTACTCTTGGGTGTAGTTATACCCATATCTAATATAGTACCATACGGAAGTATATACGATAATATATATATATATATATATATATATATATAGACAAAAGCTTTCGTATGTAACCTTACTGCAGTGCATGCTATCATTGCCGTCCATCTCTGTGCCAAGATCCGTGCTATTTGTGGTCATTTTCTTTTCCAAACAGCCATAATAGCTTTTAGTGGCCCAATGCACAGCAGCATTGTTCGGCCCAGCGCAGATGTGAGACAAGTCGGGGAGAGAAGAGCCGTTGGGCTTGTCCGTTCATCGTAAGACCCGTTGGGCTTGGCTGTTTCTTCGTGGCAAGGAATCTCGGTACAGGCATCGTGCCATTTTCTCTCCACTGCAGCCCCCGTCCTCCACCCTCCCCCAATCCCTGCAGGTCCAGAACTTCCCCTGACCCAGCCCGTTCCGGCGACCGGCGGCCACCGGCGGCGTTCGGCGGCAGTGCTGCCCCGAGCTCCACCCTCCCCAAATCCCTGTACATCCGGTTAGGCTCTTCCCTGCAGATCGACAACCCCTGACCCTGCCTCTTCCGGCGGCGACTGGCGGCGACTGGCGGCGTCCGGCGGCGCCCTCGGCAGTGCTGCCCCGACCTCCACCCTCCCCCAATCACGTGGAGGTGATTTTGGCTCTTCCCGGCGGCTGGTGGAGCGCCCCAGATCCCCTGCCCAGTCCGGCCGCCGGCGGCGCCACGTTTCTGCTGTACGAGTCGGTACCAGGGGCGACGGAAATTCGCCGTGAAAGAAGAGCAAGCCCTGCGCTAGATTTCGAGGGCAAGATCAAAGGTATCTCATGCATGCTATTTGCGGATTCCCTAGCGAAACTCGATTTGCCCCTCTCCCAGTCATTTCTGATTTGCTTGTCGTTGCATGTTTCCTTGCAGGCAAAATCTTCAATCGGCGTCCGTGGTCATGGCCAGCAAGGGGAACACCGCGGGGAGTTCCTAGGATGAGTCCTCTGGAAGGGGTCTTCCAATGTTGCCGTGCCCACGGTGCGGTGCTTCGCCGTTGACATGGGGAGTGTGCGAGAACGGCAAGAACGCTGGAAAGGAGTACTTCAAGTGCTGCAGGAACCTGAGCGTAAGTTCATGCCCTTGTCTTGTCAGACATGTAATTGCCATGCCTTTCCCCGGCCATATATTCTCCAGTTTGGGCATATAGTCAGTTCGTTCGTGCTTTCAGTAATTGTAGTGTAGTATACTGTATATCAATTATTCCTGTTCCTGTTGTTAGAAAGGATTCTTGTTCATAGCGGTTTTTCACTGATCACGGGCTGAAGTGGGGGCCCTAGGTGCCGCAATCTATTGATGTTTCGGAGATGTTTCTCATGGGCAGCAACATCATGGTTTTGGTTCTGTGTTTTTAAAAGCACTCGATCACCGATTGTACAACCAATCATGATAGAAGCCGGGAATGCTCCATGTTTCATTAAGTAGGTGGCGTATACATCTCATCTAATAAACGGCATGTATGGGCCATTCTGGGATTTTATTTTCCATCCAATTGTACATTAAATTCACATCCAATTGTATCGGTCATGCGGATCGATATGTCCAACCACATTATCTGATCAGTGCCATCTTTTTTCTAGGGGAGTTGTAGAACCATCCAAATTATGAATTCTTTTCCTGCTTATTTTATACGTGGAATATATATACATTTTTGTGTCGGGTAGGTGGTATGAAATTATAATGATATTTATTCCTTTATTGGCAGGAATTTTCGCCATGCAGGTTCTTCATATGGAAGGACACATATATTGAGGACCTGAGGTCTTCGAGGATAATGGCAGCAGTTCCATCTGGCGTCTTCGAAACCCAGATTGAGTCTGCACCTGCGTTACCATCATCAGACAGCTTGGTGGAGGTGCTTAACCATCTCTGTGAGATGAATGAGGGCATAGCCGACATAAGAGCAGGTGTAGCTGAGGCAAGATCGGCGTACAAGGGTTTTTGCTCCGCCAAAAGGACGACCAGGATCATCGCTCTTACCCTGGTCGTTGTTTGGATTGGCTGTGTCCTCGCTAAGTTCATTCAGATGTGATTCTCATTACGGGTAAGAATTTGGTAGTGTCAGATTTGATTTAGGATAGGAATGTCGTGTAGGGCTAATCTGTTCACGGATGACTTTGCATTTGACGGGCTGCCATGTACCCAGTTGTAAGAGCGGCTAATGGTTGAAATGTATGATGTTATCTATTTTATAATTCAGATTGAAAGGTTTCATTTTCACTCAGTCCTTGAAGCCAGACTCCTTGTCGTATATTTGCAGAGAAGGTTTTGTTAGCTGGGGTAATGTAGGTTTTAGTGAAGCAACATGATACATGTCTGTTTAGCTTGTGATTATTTGCTGTCAGATCATTCTCTAAATATCCAGCAAGGTCATGGGTTATAAATGGTAATGATGCATTTCTGAACCTGAACCATTTAGTCTCCATGTCCAGTGGACGGTGTTTCTGCTAGTCATAGTCTGTGTTATATAATTTGTTTTTGGCTCCCTGTTTAAATGATAATTCAGACGATAATGTCATTCTAGAGTCACTGAATGGAGACCTGTATCAACTGTAAAACCAGATGCATGTTTGCGGTGAAAACGAGATGTGTCACCCCATTATATTTAGCGGCTAAACAGCAGCCTACTCTGTACATTACTGGCAATCTTATCTAGGCAATCAGTTCTATTAACCTCCAGACAGATATCTAAGTTTCACACATTACTTAGCAAATGTGATTTAGGCTCGTACTACATGTTTGCATGGTTTTTGCAGGTTGCGGGCAATGAACTTCTTTCCGTTTTGTACTGTTATGTAGTGTGTATGTTTAACAGCCTAATTTTTGTTTAAGAAACATTGTCGATGCGATATGCAAGTTATTAAAATTAGCATCCTTGATGTTAAGGATGTCCAATTACTTGCCGAAAGGCGAGGAAAGGCATATATATGGTCTATGCCCAAAAATAGTTGTCTTTGTGGCGTGTTCTTGTCTTCCAGATATCATCTGAAAGAGTTTGGAAGTTTTTTTAATGAAAATATGTATTTCCGTTCTGTGAGAACCTTTTCTTATAATTGGTAAGGGGATCATGTATGTGTACATTATAACTCGGGAAGCATCACCTGTTCATTATATAAAATCTAGTCATCTCCCTAAGCATTTCTTTTCAGAACTTTTTGGTATTGCAGATTCACTTACAAATGAGCAGGGGTACGACCTCTTTTCTTTTTCCGTTGACATGAAGCCACCACATGGCACTAAGTACCGACTGTTTTATCGGTGGGGTACGACATAATCCTAAGGTAGGTATCGGTGTACAACGGTTTTGTTTAGTCGATATATCCTACTACCGGTTACCCCTACCAGGTCGCGTTGGAAAATACTCGAGGTACCGATAGCTTTTTTAGGAGGTGCGGCTGGCCTCAACATAGGTACTTATAGATAAAAAAACAAACACCACGATAGGTGCCGAATGATAGGTGCGTTAGAAAACATTCGAGGTACCGATAAAATTATAATGAAGGTGCGGCTTACATCGGTGTAGGTACTTGTATATCAATTCAAACACCAAAAAAGTGCGTCTAGGTGCCGAATCACTACAGGTGCGTTGGAAAACTTCTGAGGTACCGATAGAACAATCCCTGAACAAAAGGTGCGTTGGAATACTTCCGAGGTAGGACCACGTGCCGCATTATATTATGTATCAATAATCCTAAGGTAGGTACCGGTGTAAGACAAGTCTGTTTCATCAATAGAGATAGGAGCCGATGGCCCCGGCGAGGTGCGTTGAAAAACATCCGAGGTACCGACATAATTATAAGGAGGGTGCGGCTTACATCGGTGTAGGTACTTGTAGATCAATTCAATTACCAAAATAGTGTGTCTAGTTGCCGAATGACCTATCAGCGGGGGTACGATATTATCCTAGGGTAGGTGCTTATAGAGCAATTATCTGTCAAATCATATGGCGTCTAGGTACTGAATGTTTTGTCAGTGGGGTACCGGTGTACGACGGTTCTGTTCCCCCGATAGAGCCTAGAGTCGGTGGCCATGGTGAGGTGCGTTGGAAAACTTCCGAGGTACCGATAGAACAATCCCTGAACAAAAGGTGCGACATTATCCTACGGTAGGTGCTTACAGAGCAAATTCTCTTTTGAATTCAGATGTTTTTGAGTACGTGGTTCCCAGATTCTCTTTCATATATATTCTTAATCACATGCCACTTGCACCAAAGATGAAATGTCCCTGGAAACACATTTGCTATGGCTATCTCCATTTGATGGCACATATCTGTAATAACAGAATACCATGTAAGACAGTGAACATCAGGAACACCAAAGTTTGTCCATTGCTTCATTGATGAAATTGTCAAATTACAATGCAAGTTACCTGTCAGAATGGTTTGGGGGTGCTTCCCATGCATTGCCTTCAGGAACATGTTGAAAGCCCACTCAAAGGACTCTACAGTCTCTTCTTTAACTACCACACATGCCAGCAGGCAACACTGAAAATGATTGTTGACGCCCACTATCATACCAACTGGCATTTCATACAAATTGCTCATGTAAGTAGTATCAAAGGTGATTGCGTCCCCAAAGTAGACATAGTCGGCCCTGGACTTAGCATGAGACCAAAATATTGACCTCACTCTCCTCTCAGAGTCCATGTCAACACTATAAAAAAAGTCACCATCCGTAGCCTGTGCCTCCCCAAATAACGCCATCAGTTTGTTAATGTCATCTTGGCTTGCCTCATGAGCTATTGATGAACAAGTACTCTTTAATGATCGCTTCCTGAAAGGGAGGTTAGCAGCGCCTCCATGCATATCACACATCACACCATACACTTGATTCAAGGGTATATTGTTCCCTCTCATATGTCCAATTAGAAGCCTCAAAGACGGATCGACATTGTTATGGCATTTCCAATGCATTTTTTCCCCTGTGGTATCAGCCATCACGTGGTTATGCTCGAGTTCCATCTCAGAGATGTACCACCCATGATCAAAGGTCCTCCTGAGGCGAATCATGGTTTACACTGCTTGCGGACTGATTCAGATACCCTATATGGGCTACGACCCTGTTGCCAGTTGAAAGTGAACTATGGTCAGAGACAAAACAGTGGTTAATTTGTTTAAGTTACAAAAAAATGGATGTGCGAGGGATCGAAAAAATGTACCTCACATGAGCAGTTAAATTCTTGCAGGGACCTATAGCCAGATATATTTTCATATTTCCTCCCTCTTTTTATGCCGAACCCCAACTCCCAGGAATACTACGTGTTATAAAACTCATATGCCTCAATTTCTGAATCAAACTGCAAGCCAACATACGGAGCAAAAACCGGGTGCCCTGCAACACCAGCTGCTCGCTTCAGTGCCGCCTCCAATGCACCGTCAGTACCGTCTTCCCTCAGGCGGAAAGCTGCGCCGTTGCGTCCCCTGCAGACAACATACAAGGAAACGTGTGGTAAATCTTACCGATCAGCTGTGTTTCTTGTTTTGCTTGAGGGGAGACATGAAACATAAGAAAAGATGATATATACAGGATAATTACCTTTGGCGCATCCCGGGTCCCAAAGGCGACCCAGCTGGCTGGGACTTGACAGCCTCTGCCGAAGATGGGGTGTCATGGTACGACGGTGATGGCATGGGTGGAGGCCATTTGAAACTGGGATTATTTTTTTGCAAACCTTGGTGCATTTGGTCTATTTGATTTGTTCTAGTTTTATCAACATTCATACCAAACGACGTGGCTTCAACTGACTCCACACTATAAGAAGTACATGCACCTGAGGAGGATGCATCTGTCTTGGCGAAAATGAGGCATCCTTTTGCATCACCAGGAAAGTAGTACACTTTCTTGGCTTCTCCTCGAGACAATATGCTACCTACAGCGCCATTTATTTGCATTGGCTGTGATAAAGATGGCTCATTCTGATGATTGTTTATAAGACGAGGTGTTGTATGGACATCTGCATAAATTCGGAATTATAATGAATTAGCATGGGGATAGTATGGGTTGTTTATGCAGATGTATCCAAAAGGGGATTTTGCAATGCTGAATCCGGATGTGAAACGAGCAACAACTGAATCAATTGGCATAGAGTTGGGTAATCTGCACATATGGTGAATGTGTCGGAGGAAATACAGCCAGAATGCTAAAGTAGGACATGAGATGCGAGAAGGGGAGGAGATCCGGTGTCTGACCTTCGGCCGCGTGTAACGGCGTGCCGCCGCATGCCGCGTGCCCGTCCGCCCGAGCCTGCACTCCCATGGTTACCACGACGGCGCCGCCCGTCGTAGGGGGAGGCCTGAACCCTAGAATCGCGCGGGACGCCATGTCTGGTGTTTGGCTATCGGTCGAGCGCAACGACGCGCCGGCGGATGCTCCGTGCCCTTCGACCTGAGCTCGCTCTCCAGTGGTTGCCACACCGGCGCCGCCCGATGTAGAGGGATGCCGGAACCCTAGACACGCGGGGAACGTCAGGTCCGGTGTCTGACCCTCGGTCGAGCGCATCGGCGCGCCGTCGCAATCCCCGTGCCCATCGACCTGAGATTGGTCTCCCATCGGCGACACACCGGCGCCGGTCGTCGGAGAGCGTCGGGTACTACTTGGAAGAGGATGGAGACGAACTGGGCTTCTCTCCTGGTACTTTTTTTTTGAGCGGTTCTCTTCTGGTACTGTGTTAGTTTCGATAGAATGAGGCTTTCGGTACCTCAGTCCAGCATCCTGCTTGCCCACTTCGGTACCGGGCCGACTCGAGAGGGACAAATGAGAAGACGATGGGCCTAATTGCTTTAATTTGAATCGACTGTACAAACTGGCCCAGCTCTGCACACACTTATACATATAGGCGTAATTCAAATGCAAACCAAATCTACCACACTCACTGCATACCAAAACAGCAAAGAATTTCAAAATTCCTGCACATGTTGGGTCCACGCGTGAGGACCTTGGAGAGAGAAAACCACTTCTCTCCTTTTCTATGAGTAACACTTGAAACTAGTAATAGAAAAGAAGTACCAATCTCAAAGCATATGGACGGCAATGATAGCATGCGCTGGGATAAGGTTACGTACCAAAACCTCGTCCTATATATATATATATATATATATATATATATATATATATATATATATACCAGCACTATTCTGCAACCGGTTGCAGAATAATATTCTGAGCACCGACTTGTACTTTCTTGGACACAAGGTTGAACTTCCTGGATAAGAGGGTTGACCTTTTTGTCGGAACTTACATGAACTTCTCATTTTCTTAAGAGCTACTGATTACACTACGATTTTTTCAACCATTTGGAGGAAATGTGCAAATGATATACCGTTGGATAGATAATGAAAAACCGCAACTTTTTCATGTTCACAACTTTCAGAGATTCAGCACTGTTTAAATTTAATTTTGAAAATACGAAAACGCTTCTATATGGCCAGAAAACGAACTTTTAGTTCGATTTTCGAACCGCTTATCGAAACTGTGCAAATGATATACCGTTGAAAAGATAATGAAATTGCGCAACTTTTTCATGTTTTACGTTTTTCCAAAATCCTCACAGTTTTTGAACAATTTTGAAAATACCGAAATTCGGACGTACTCAAAAAACAAGCGGACAGTAATTTGGACGATTTGTTTCAACCGTATGTCGGAATGATGCAAATGATATGGCGTTGGAAAGCTACGGACTAGGCGCAACTTTCATCTTCCAATTGTTTTCTCTAATTCCTTATAGTTTAAGAGAATAACTCGAATTACTGTCCGCCCGTTTTATGAGACGGGCACCGAATGATTTTGCCCGCGATTTCCATCCGGTATATTGAAACAATGCAAATGATATACGGTTGGAAAGGTGTCGAAAGGGCGCATCTTTTTCGTATCTACCATTTTTGCCAAATCCAAACGGTTTAAAAGTAATTTTAGAAGTTTTGAAATCATGTTTCCGGTATACTTTGCGAGATAATGACTCGAATTCGATGGATTAGATCCATTTATTTGTTGTGAAATGTTGTAGGTAATGAAATTAGACTCATACTCTATCATATAAAGATTTGGGTGGAAATGGTTGATTTGGTTAGTGAACAAAACAATGAGATTTTCACAATAGATTTCCGCCTCGCAAAAAACAGAGCATTGAACTTCCACAGGCATGAGCTTGTACTGCTCGGGCAATGCGGTTGTACTTCTTGATGCTGTTTCACGAAGCTGTTCAGAAAAACTAATAAATTTTATCTGAACAGTGTCTACTTCCCGTAGTTACCGCTTGTACTTCCTGCAGTCGCCGCTTGTACTTCTCAGAATCACAGATTGTACTTCCCGCGGATGAGGATTTTTATTTTTTATTTTTTGTGCATTAGGATTTTGTCGGTTTTTTGTACTTCCTATATTAAGTGGGTATACTTCTTGTGTCGAACGATTGTACTTCTTAGCTTTAAGTCTTTGTACGTCCTCGCGGATGACGAGATTATTTTGTATTATTGGATTTTTATCGGCTTTCTTGTAGTTCCTAAATAAGTGATTTTTGTCGGGTTTCTTGTACTTCCTATATTAAGTGGTTGTATTGCTCGTCTCGAATGGTTGTACTTCTCATTGTCAAGTATATGAACTTCCTGACGAGTGCTGGGAATTTTTTTTTTGCTATGTGAACTTATGTAGGGGTATTTTCTTTGAACACTTTTAATTCATATAATTACCGCTTGTACTTCCTGTTGTCTCCGCCTGCACTTCTCGGAATCACCGCTCGTACTTCCTCGCAGATGACATGATTATTTAGTTTTTTCTACATTTGGACTTTGTCGGTTTTCTTGTACTTCCTATATTAAGTGGTTGTACTGCTCGTGTCGGCCGGTTGTACTTCTTATCGTCAATTATATAAACTTTCACGCACGTGACGGGATTATTTTGTTTTTTTCTACATTAGGATTTAGCCATTTATGTTGCACTTCCTATATTAAGTAGGTGCACTGCCCTCAATTTTTTCACGGGGGGTTCTGAACTTCCGAAACTGAAAGATTGTACTTACCAGCATCAATACTTGTACTTTCCGCTCTCATATTTAGTACTTCCCTATTAGTGATTTTAATATTGCTTTTAGCACTTCACATGGTCCGTTAGTGTCAGACTATCAATATCTTTTTACTTGTAGTGCCGATAGAAAAGAGCTTCACCGTCCTACAACACTTGTACTTCATAAATCATTTGTTCGTTTATCTTGTTAGTCATACCGCCATGTTTAGGTTACGTGTACTTACTGTATCTAATAGTTGTACTGCCCGAAATAAATATAGTAGTTGAACTATGTACTAGAAAACGAGAAAAAGTAATTTGCAGGAAAAACTAAAAACGTTCATTGAATATTTAAACAAGGACATTAGCCATGTGACTTCCTAGCGTTAAAAAGTGTCATTCTCGTTTATTGTACAATTGTTTGTAAATCACGGAATAAGTGTAGTGCGCCGGTTTTATATATGCGCAATCTAATACAATTTTTTAACTAAATTTTTGTTTGTTTTTTTCTTGAATTTTCCTACACTTTCTCCCTACAACGAAGTGTATCGCCTATTATTTCCGCATGTGTACTTCTCAGGATGTGCCATGAGAACACCTCTATATTTGTTGAATGTACTTCTTTCACAAAATTATTCATTGTTTCACACCAAAATTAACAACATTATCTAAATGTTTTACTTCTTTAACACAATTCTGAAGCAGATCATCAAGCTCCATGTTGGCCAAACCGAATATTATTATAGTGCTCTCGTAATATGATTATACTTGTTTAGTGCTCTTTGCGTGCTTCGAGTGACCAGACGAGTAAACTGCCGATATCGGATTTGGTTAACACGATTAACAAAACATCTAAAAATAGTTGATAAAACAGTGGCTGGGCAGAGTATCCTTTTCCCCTCTATATGTGCGTGCGATGTTGCAAATGACGAACGAATTGAGGAAATCTTCCTCATGGCCTCGTTGGTGTCTGCACCAACCCCCAAATGGTTGTACTTTTGGCTGGTAAAAAATTGTACCGCCATTCTAATAAAAATTGTACCACGTGCAAACTATTTTTTCGTACTGTACATTTTTATGAGCTTGCACTGCCAACACTATTTCCTTTGTACTGTCACAATGTGTGTGCACTTGTACTTTTCCAAAAACAAAATCAAAAGAAAAGAGGAATCTCTGCGGACGGGACAGTAATGTGCAGTGTCAAAGTTTCTGAAAAGAAGGTGTGAAGAGTATGGAGCAGAACGTGGGGTGGTCGAGCTCACCTATGGCGGGCGGGCACCAGGGCATCTCCACGCGGCGCGGAGGATGGAGACGCCGGTGACGCGTGATATTGGGATGCGGAGCAGGGAGCCATGGGGCGGCCGCAGGCGGCGCGGGGATGGGGCCGGCGGCGCGCAGAGAAGGGGGCGGTGACGTGCGGGGTAGGTTGCCGGCGGCGAGCATGGGAGGTGGTCGCCAGCGGCGCGGGGATGGGGCCGGCGCCTCGCGGAGATGGGGGTGCCGATGCGCGGAGATGAGGGGGGCGCCGCGCGGGGCAGGTAGACGGCGGCGCGGGGGAGATGTGGGCGGCGACGCACGGGGCAGGTGGTCAGTGTTTTATACATCATCGCTTGCTCTTGATTCAGGAGCATCAGTGGCAGCACACACATCAGCACAGGTAAACGTCACCCGTACACAAGTATGAGTAAAGACAAACCCAAACAATTCCTGCATAATCATGCAGCGACGGCGCGACACCACACCACTGCACTGCTCACATCCATGCACTAGTACTGCTCACATCCTTGTAATAGTACACATTTTCTAGACTATGAATGTTTACTTCTCCGGGGGATGTGTACAGCTCACATCCTTTAGTATTGTTTTTGCACTTCCCGTATGTAAACACACCGATGGGAACTGTCTTCTGGAGAAGGAGCTACAAATCACCCCATGCACACGTTCCTCCCCTACATGTGCTAGCTCCAAATTAACTCCATGCCCAGCTAGTACTACTACTGTCTTCTAGTATGCACTGTAATCTTTTTGCGCTTTGCCGGTTCAAGCTGTAAGTGTTTTCTGTCCATGTACAGAATAACTGTACTTGTACTTCGTGTATATACCGGGGTTGCACTTCTTGCAGCTAGACAATTGCACTGCTCCTCTGTATATCCTGAAAACTATGAATACATGTAGTACTCAAACCCAAAAACACTTGCCTGTTGCGTTTGCACTTGACTGCACTTCTTTTCTCTACCCGCATGTACTGCTGATGCCGAACATATCAATAGACAAAATTTATAGAAAGAGATAACATAGAGAAAGAGAACTTAGCCTGTAGTACACCAGCCGCATCATAATCTTCAGGTACGTTGGGTGATGGAGCATGATGCCCTATTGCAGGTCGGGTGTATAGGCTACCGGAAGCCATGCCGCGGCGTCCGTGTGGTCAGCAGACGAACACGAGCCGACCCAAACAACTGCGATGTTGTGGCGGGCCATGAGATTGGAGCTGAGGCTGCAAACAAATGAACTTGCACTTCATGCTACCGTGAGATTGAACTTTTCTTCTCATCTTGCTTGTACTGCCTTGCGCAAGAAACAAAAGAAATTGAGCTGAAATGTACCAGCTGATAGTTTCATTCTCCTCATAATTTTCATCAAGCAGATTTTGTATGTAATAGATGCTAGTATTTTCTTACGGGTAACAGATGCTAGCAATTAACCTTACAGTACCATTCTTTTTTTGTAAGTGATCTTCACAACTATGCTCTAATTGTTTCTGTTGACTATGTTGAAAGTTGCATCAATTGATGAACAGTACCACCACTAGAAGAATCTGTCATGCTAGAAGAAGATGGCAGTGCGTTCTCTTTTTTTCTTGCCACTATACTTCTCACCTGAAACGATTCCTACAACGCAATCACACAGGGGCACAGCACAACACCATTATACTTCCTACCTGGGCACTTTGCACTTCTTGTCTGGTCGTCCGGTGGCGGAAGCTGTTGAAGAGGCGGGGCGTTCATGACCGGCGCCGAAAGTTGGTGTTCTCAGGTGCCTCCTAGCGCGGCGCGTGAAGCAGGGGGTGGCGCCCTGGCCGGTGGCGGGGAAGACGGGGAGGGTGGTGGCGAGGCGGGGAGCCGGGAACAGAAGGGCGCGGCGGACTTCCTGAGGGCTTAGAGGAACCGGGCGGGGCTGTGCGCCTGGAAGGTCGCCGGCGGGAGCTGTCGAGGGGGGCGGGGAGGCGGGGAGGCGGGCCTGGCCGGCGGCGGGGAGGCGGGGAGGCGGGCCTGGCCGGCGGCGGGGAGGCGGGGAGGCGGGCCAGGCCGGCGGCGGGGAGGCGGGGAGGCGGGCCTGGCCGGCGGCGGGGAGGCGGGGAGGGCGGGCCTGGCCGGCGGCGGGGAGGCGGGGAGGCGGGCCTGGCCGGCGGCGGGGAGGCGGGGAGGCGGGCCTGGCCGGCGGCGGGGAGGCGGGCCTGGCCGGCGGCGAGGAGGCGGGGAGGCGGGCCTGGCCGGCGGCCGGCGGCCGGCGGGAGGCGTGCCCATCGAGCAGAGAAGGTCGGGAGGGAGTAGAAAACATAGTAGGTGGGGATGGTTGCCCTTTTTTCTAATCGGACCGGCGCGGTTTTTCGACGCTGATCGTCTCTATAGGGCCGGTTGGTGCTCAGAATATTATTCTGAGCACCGGTTTCAGAATAGTGCAACCCTATATATATATATATATATATATATATATATATATAGGGTTGCACTATTCTGAAACCAGTGCTCAAAATATTATTTTGAGCACCACCTCTCCTCTATAGGGGCGCGGAGGCGCACGGAAAAACCAGAAAAAAATCCCCCACCAGGAAAACTTTATCCCAACCCCGATCCTCTCCTCTAGTCGGCGGGTGCAATGGCCCTCCCGTGCCGTCGCTTGCCGGGATCCCGCGCCGCCGCCGGAGGACCTTCCTCGCCGCCACATCCCGCGCCGCCGCCGGAGGACCTTCCTCGCCGCCACCAGACGGGTCTCCGCGCCGCTGCCCGAGGACCTTCCGCGCCGGCACTCGACGGGCCTCCGCGCCGCCGCCTGAGGGTCTCCGCGCGCCCCTGCCTAACGGGCCACAGTCGTGCCTGCCCTCCTCCCTGACCTCCGCCTAGGCCACCCCATCAAGCTCCGGTGTATCATCCAGCCGCCAGCTTCCCAGCTGCCGCCACTCCTCCCAGCTGCGTCGCTAACAACCTTGATTTCTGCCGGCCCCATCTTCCCCCGTCCCCTCGCACCAAGTTTCAGCCGCGCGACACCATAGCTTCATCTCGCTCTCTTTCACGGCCAGATGCACCACGTCTGGCTACCCACCAAATGCTGCCGCCGGACGCCTGAACGGGAAGTACAGGTTGCTGATACAGGCAGTCGTGAGTTTTTCCTTTGATTAATGTTGGCTACTTGGGTTCTTGTGTGGTTCCTGGTTCTTCTGCAGGTAAAAGGATATGTGTCTGCACCTGGAGGAGCTCTGGTACATGCCGTCGACTGCTGGGAGAGCCCGTACTGCAACATCATCTCCTACTGCTGTTGTGCAAAAGCTTTTCCACTTGGGATTTAGGATTTTTCTGCGTTATTTTTATTGTGGAGCAGTGCACATCTTTGAAACTAGAAAGTACACAGCCCTTACACGGGAATTACACATCTTCGTTCTGAATCTCTTGGTTAAATTGCTCATGTGCTAGTGAATAATTAGCCAGGTAGAGTCATTAGCTGGGAGACCTACGGCAAACTTGCTATTTATTTCTTTCTCCTGTGATTTAGTGTTCATGTCGATTTGTTGTCCCACGGTTGAGAAATTGAGGCATGTTGCTTAGCTTGGTCTGCTCACAACTTGATAAAATGACAATTAAGGTGGGGTCGTGCTAATGCCTGATAGCTGACAAGCATCGTTGTTTTCTTTCTGAATTGAAGTAGACACATATGCAGTTGGTACAGATATCTAATATAGGAAATACAACTGTTAGACGTCAGCAGTATAAGTATTGACTCTAGGAAGTACAATTGGCGCAGATATCATTGTCTTATGTTTCTTAGACATGAACTTTTGTTATTCATCCACTTGTACTTCTGATAAGTGATAAGCATCGTTTGTACTTTCCTTGTGATAAAAGGCATTAGCTGTGTAATAAAAGATATGCGCATGGATCTGAACTTTTGGCAGAAAAATTAGTTCTAGCAGTGGACATATAATTGTCGCACATATGCTCAGCGAAGGTATTGGTCTTTCGGCCCGTCGGCCGGGTGCTCGTGGCACCAGGGCCACACCTAGGCCATAGTTACTACTCGGCGTCCAACACCACCAGACTCTGGATGGTTGCGGTGGCCAGCGGCGACATGCCGAGCCTGCCTCAGCCATCTTGCAAACACGTTTCTCTTTTGATTATGTTCAGCAGTACAGATACGTTGAAAAAAAAGTTCAGGTACACAATAAAATAAGTACAAGCGTACGTAGGAAAAGCAGACATACCACCTTTTATCTAATTCACTTCTGGTAAAGTGAAAGTATGCACATGTAATGACAGAAGTTTTTCAAATGCACAAAATAATTGTTCGGAAGCGCAAAAAAGAAACACCGGGAAGTTTAAATTTCAAGTTCTAGGAAGCACACACCCTATCTAAAACCGTTGCTCCCAACCTTATAAGGACGTACATGATTCACGCTATAAAGTCCCTACGAAACGGGGCCCCTTGCCCCGCCGCCCCGGTCGCACCACCACGCGCCGCCCCGGACCTCATGAGCATCCGCCCCAGGTCTCACACGCGTCCGCCGCCCTGGGCTACACGCCCTGGTCCCCCGCCTCCGCCCCGGAGCTCTACAGAAACTACACAAAATAGATTTTATGTTTGATGAATTAAAAAGCCCGACAGAAACTACACAAAGAGTAGAAACGATAAGTACAGATTGAAGGTTCAAGAAGCATTGATTAAAAAAATGTGACATCAACAAATAAATGAAAGTTCACTCGCGCTGCACATATTTATGTGGGAAGTACAGATCACATGGGAATGCTCAGCCATCGATCTACGGTTGGTTGGTCCACGCAATCCCAGCCATGCCTCAACAACAGAGAAGAGTGCGACCGGTTTCGTGGAGCAGCAGCGCCGTATGGAGAGGAATGGGGAGGAGCGGCAGTGCCAGTGTAGGGCGTGCAGTTTCATGTTTCTGTAATGTTCCGCTGGGTGCTCATATTTTTGGATTCTCTTTGATGTATGTACAGTATAAAAGATGCACTGCTAATTAACGAATTACAATTGGTGAAAATAGGAACTACATGCGTGGCGTTTTGTAAGCACTATACACATCCTTGTCTAGAAGGATTTTACTAACTGTCTTTGCCTAGTGAAAGTAAGTAAACCTGATCTAGAAAATTCCAAATAAAAATAAAGCACTATACACATCCTTGTCTAGAAGGATTTTATCTCATGGGAAGTACAAGATATCATTACAATAAGTACAAGCGATAACTACGGGAAGAACAAATGGTCTGTTTAGGCAGTGTAAATAAGAAAACCGTCCCAAATAACTTCATGTAACTACGTCGGGAATTTCAAAGATTAGGATCCGGAAAGTGCAGAGTCTCCGGATTTGAGTGTAGGGTAAATTTAAATTATTATTTCCAAAATACACACTTTTAGTTTTTGTAAAACACACTAGTTTCGAAATATTATCGGAAGTAAAACCACGAAAGCCACGAAGTACAAGGGAATATCGCTGGAAGTACATATACTTAGTTTTTAATAACATTTTTTTAGATAGCCCGTGACTTTATCATTCCAACGAAACAATAATCACTCAATTCCGAGGTTGGATTGTTGGTCAAATAATTTATATACGAAAAATTTGTGCCTTGATGACACATTTCCAATGATGTAGCATTTGCATAGTTTCAATATGCCATTTTCGGGATTGCGGTAAAAAAATCCATCATCCACGGGGAAGTTCAAATACTTGACGCTGAGAAGTAGAACCATTCAACACGCGCAGTACACCCACTTAAATATAGGAAGTATATTTAAACCGACGAAATCCAAATGTATAAAAAAAAATAATCTCGTCATCCGCGTTAAAATACTTGACGGTGAGTAGTACACCCACTTAATATAGTAAGTACATAAAAAACAACAAAATTCTATTATGCAAAAAAAATCCCGTTATCCGCGAGTAAGTTCAAATACTTGACAATGAAAAGTACAACCATTCGACACGAGGAGTACAAACACTTAATATAGGAAGTACAAGAAAACCAACAAAAATCCAAATGAAGAAAAAATAAAATAATCTCGTCATCCGCGAGAAATTTTAAATACTTGATGATGAGATGTACAACTATTCGACATGAACAATACAAGCACTTATTATAGGAAGTACAAGGAAACCGACAAAATCCAAATGTAGTAAAAACGAAATAATCCCGTCACCGCCGAGAAAGTTCAAATAGATGATGACGAGAAGTACAACCGTTCGACACGAGCAGTACGAGCACCTATTATAGAAAGTACAAGAAAACCGAAAAAATCCAAATGTAAAAAAAACGAAATAATCCCGTCACCCTAGGGGAAGTTTAAATAGTTGACGGAGAGAAGTACAACCATTTGACACCAGTAGTACACCCACTTAATACAGGAAGTACAAGAAGACCGACGAAATCCAAATGTACAAAAAACAATAATAATCCCATCACCCATAAGGAAGTTCATATACTTGACAATGAGAAGTATAACCATTCGACACGAGCAATAAACCCACTTAATATAGGAAGTACAAGAAACCCGATATAGTACAAATTTAGAAAAAACAAAATAATCCCATCATCTACGAGGAAGTACGAGCAGTGATTCCGAGAAGTACAGGCGGACACAATAGTAAGTACAAGCGGTAATTACATCAAGAAAATACCCCCACATAAGTTCACATAGCAACGTTGTGAAGTTCAAATATTAAGATCCGGGAAGTGCATAATTTCTTAAATAGAATATAGGGACAATCTAAAATTATCATTTTGAAGCAAACATGCTAGTTTTTGTAAAACACACTAGTATCAAAATATTTACAGGAAGTACAACCACGAAGGCCAAGAAGTACAAGGACATGTCGCTGGGAAGTTCAGATGCGTGTGCGTGTGCTGAGCATTTTGTGTGGTTGTGGACCTCAAACGGACACCGTATGAGAAACTTATAGTCATTTTACTGAACACGTTCGTGAAACAGCGCCGAGAAGTACAACCACATTTCCCTAGAAGTGCAAGTTCGTGTCGAGGGAAGTTCAATGCTCTGTTTTTACGGGGCGGAAATCTATTAAGGAAATCTCATCGATTTGATAACCAACCACTTCAATCATTGTCACCAAAAGCTTTATATGATAGAGTATATATCAAATTTCATTACCTACAACATTTTACAACAAATAGATGGATCTAATCCACCAAATTCAAATCGTTATCCCACAAAATATACCGAAAACATGATTTCAAAACTTCTAAAATTACTTTTAAACCGTTCGGATTTGGCAAAAATGGTATATACAAAAAAGATGCGCCATTTTGAGACCTTTCCAACCGTATATCATTTGCATTGGTTAAATATGCCGCATGGAAATCGCGGGGAAAATCATTCGGTGCCCATCACATAAAACGAGCGGACAGTAAATCGAGTTATTCTTTTAAACTGTAAGGAATTAGAGAAAACAATTGGAATAAGAAAGTTGCGCCTAGTCCATAGCTTTCCAACGCCATATTATTTGCATCATTCCGACAAACGGTTGAAAAAATTCATCCAAATTACTGTCCGCTCGTTTTTGAGTACGTCCGAATTTCGGTATTTTCAAAATTGTTCAAAAACTGTGAGGATTTTGAAAAAACTTAAAACATGAAAAAGTTGCGCAATTTCATTATCTTTCCAACGGTATATCATTTGCACGAGTTTAGATAAGCGATTCGAAAATTGAACTAAAAGTTCGTTTTCTGGCCATATAGAAGCGTTTTCGTATTTCCAAAATTAAATTTAAACCGTGCAAAATCTGTGAAAAGTGTAAACATGAAAAAGTTGCGGTTTTTCATTATCTATCCAACGGTATATCATTTGCATAGTTCCGACAAATGGTTGAGAAACTCGAGGTATAATCAGTACCTCTGAAGAAAACGAGAAGTTCAGGTAAGTTCGACAGAAAGTTGAACCATCGTTATCCGGGAAGTATAACCTTGTGTCCAGGAAAGTACAAGTCGGTGCTCAGAATATTATTCTGCAACCGGTTGCAGAATAGTGCTGGTATATATATATATATATATATATATATATATAGGATAAATACTTCCTACTCCTCGGTGTAACTACACCCATCTCTCGTATACGATCATATAAAAGTATATATGATACTTTATCAATTTGAGTATGTTCGTATATTGTATATAAGATACTTCATACCAACTTTGGTGAAAAAAAATTAAATACACCCATAGTTTGCACTATATATATAAAATACATGCATATTTATACGTAAAGAAATAGTGTACGTAAAAAAGTGTACATACTACCTACAAAGTAGTATATATACTACCAAAATATTCTTATATACTTCATACTACATGTATATACTCTTCGGTATGATAGATACTACCTAGATTGTGTAAAACACACGTGGGAGTAACTACACCCAGGTGTAGCATGAATATGTATATATATAGAGAGAGAGAGAGAAAAGCTTTTCTATTTTGTGTCTCCATGGAGGTGGCAATCATCACTCTTGAGGTTGCTTTGAGATTCGTTTTGGTGCCATGTGCCACTTCCTCCAACATATGTTTCTTGTGTTTAGTTGTGGCTTTGAGTATTTCCTCTTTGAGATGGGTTAGGTCCACACCCTGCCAACTTTATAGACCTAGGCCTGCCCCCTAGTAGCTCTCTACCCGAGTAAAAATGTGGTGCAGCCTCGATTTTCGACCCGGTCAAGTGTCATTGTTGCATAAGGTGCTGCACCTTTTCTGTTTTCCCGGTTCATAGCTCGATAGTTCTTCATGGTTCCCGTTGCCCCGTTTCTTGGTGTAGTTGGATCAGATCAGCCGGCAGCGCTGCCCTCTTTCTTTGTGGTTTAGGAGGAGGAGGGCTGGAGCTGGAGCCCCTCGTCTCCGTCGCTGCACTCAGATCCCGCCTTTTTGGAGTTGGACCAGATCAACGTAATAGCCCAAGCCAACCCCATCTCCCCTGTGGCCCCGACGGTCTCCGCCACTGCAAAAAAATTCCGGCCACGGCCGAAGCCTGTGTCTACGGGACAACGAGGTGGGGATTGATCTGGGTGCAGGATGAGGATGGGCTCGATCTGGGTGTAGGATGAGGAGGGGCTTGAGCTCCTCATCTACGGTGCGTCTCCGCACCTCCAACATGGCATCCGGATATCAGCGCCACCTCTCCCGCAGCTACGTCGCCATGGGCGCGCCGCCCCGTTGCCCTAGAGGTGCTGCGAATGCGAGGTGGTGTTGGGCAGAAGGTATGCTTACTAATCGGTGGCATACTTGTATCTGCGCACTTCTCTGGATTGAACACCCTGTACCAACCAACCATTCCCCGATGGGAGAAACGGCTCAGCCTCCCTCTCTTTTCTGTAATTTTTTCATCTCTTGATTTCATTTTTCAGATTGATATTGATATGATCTGCAAAGGATCCCTTTCTTATACGAAGTTGCAATTTACAGTAGGCACCGTTTTAATCTATACTAGAACCTTTGGTCAAACAGTTTAGCAATATCGGGCAGCTTCTAGCCCAGTTCTGGATTTGCTCGTCTCTGGCATTTTTTGTAACTATTTGTTCCTTTTTTCCAATTTCTGACCTCATTGCAAATTTCCATGATTTAGAATAGGCACCGATATTATTTTCTTGGGGCACCGTCTGGTATTTACTCCCCACTCATATGATTTGGTTGTGGGCTTGGTGCTCTGTAGGTAATGATTTAGTTAGATGCAGCAATGAATGAGCAAATGAAGGCTCGTTGGATTTTTGAGGCCTCTAAGCTAGGCATTGTTAGATGTGAATATTACCTGCTGCTAGCATATATGCCAATGATGCGGATATTAGCTGCTGCTAGCATATATGCCTTTTCGTTGTGTTCCTCTTCATTGCTTGATGATCCTAAATTTCTTCTCTTTCTTATTGTTCTGCTTTTTGTATATACCAAAAGTCATGTTGGTTCCGATTCTGATTAATTGAAATTACATGATGAGCATTCTAAATGCTGATTTGGTCAATGACATATCCCTGAAAATAGAAACAAGTAGTAACTTTGCAATTGAGCAGATAGCATATATGACTATTACAAGATCTGGGCACATGTGCCACTTTAACAAAAACTAGTTGAATGCCCGTGCGTTGCTACGACTTCCTCAAGTTATTTTTCATGTCACACATGTGTATATATAAGTAAATAGGTACATTGTATTCTAAGACAGTCCATTTTATAATTCTGAACAAAGTGGAATCTTAATCAAGGGTTGTTGCTTTTGATAAGTACTTCCTCTGTTCACAGATATAAGCCATATAGTTTTTAAGAAAATAGTCCAAAATATAAGGTGTATTGCATTGCATCACTTGTGTGGACAATATTTTTAGAAATTTGGTTTGGTTTTCTTAGCCTACGCAAAGTTTTCTATTAGCTCATGTTAATTACCTAAGGTTAATCCCGCCCAAACATGACATAATTTTTCCGAAAATTGTATTCTTTAATTTCCGTGCCTAAAACTATGACTTATATTTAAAACCAGAGGAAATAGCATTTTGTCAAATTACAGCTAGTGGGATCGTCTAAGGTGTCAAGTGGGATCTCATAATGTCTTGCTTCCAATTCAATTTGTGATTTCTAAGTTAATTTTTTCTGCATCTCTAGTACCACCCCTTGACCAACAAGTGTGGCCATACAAATAAGCGTAGCGTGCCCATTTAGTATCAAATAGGGACGTGAAGAATAGGAAAAAGAGGAGAGCTTGGACCTCCCCTTTCCCCACCCCCACCACCGTGATTCCGCTAGATTCCTCTCCTCCGGCGGCCGCTCCGGTGGCGGGAGGTTGGGGAATCGTTGTATATAGTGTAGAGTGCGGTGGGTTGGCTGCCAGCGGCGTCGTGGAGGCGGTGGCGCGGGCGGAGAGCCTTTTGTGGGTGGCGGTGGTCTCCTCTGTTTCATGTGTTTCGGTGGAGCTCTGTGACGGATCCGCCGTCCTCCTTGCTTGTGCGGCTCGTCGGAGCCGTGGTTGGCGTTTCCCCCTGCCGGAGCTTGTGATGGCAGCTCTGGTTGTTGAAGTTCCAGATCGAGACGATGGTGATGGTCAGGCCAGCGTCGTCCGAGGTGCGGGATGGAGGCACTACAGCGCCGAGGACCGTCAACTTCCCGGCCGTTCGGGGCTCCTCCCAGTCCAAGCAAAGAGTGGAGGAGTGGCGGCGGGTTCCGCCGGCGGAGTGTTCGGCGCGTCGATGGCGAAGCTGGGATCCGAGGAGGTCCTTATTGTAATTTTCTTTGTTTCCTGAGTTCATCTATAAGATACCTAGTCAATATCATCAGACCTTTCTATGCAAAAAATAAATAGGGACGTGAAGAAACAATGATATTGTGAGGCTGCATTTACCACTTACATGGCATTGTGAGGCGGATATGGTTAGCAATTGCACCGGAAATGCCAACTCTGCCTTCGTAGTTTTATTGAATGTTCTCTTCCTTCGCATTCTTGGTCGTCTCCACCTTTGCATTCTTCTCCAATGGTTGTCCTTCATCTCGATCTTATGTAAAGAGAGGAATTAGAACTACCCTAACCTCACATGCTCACTCATGGCCACAATAAGCAACAATCCATCTGTTGGTTTTGATTTCATTATATGAAGTCATATGTTAGGGCCGATAACTAAATGTAACTTTTGGATAAAGTTCTTTTTATATCACTATGCCAATCCAGCGGAAAATACATAAAATCTTTAAAAAAAATCCAAAAACATTCTTCATGAGAAAGACAGAAACATTTCAGATTGCCCTTTATAAATGGAGTAGATGATCTACAAAGTCACAGATACAACTTACTCCATATGATCAACAACATCGTGCCCAAGTTTTGTACATTCGAGTAGATGAAACATATCTTCACTTGATAAAGGTCTAAAACCAGTCACCTTACATTTGGTGGCTCATGAAAATTTTCAAGCATTCAGTGATAATGTGCACTTGCTTCAGAAATTTCTGTGTGTCCTAATTGATACCCAGTAGCTGCAGTACAATCATCATTGATTTAAAGATATTTCCATTTGGAATCCGAAACAATTCTAAGTGATCCTGTACCAACTTCTAAGTCCATTTTAAATCGGTGTCCATATGTTGACTCAAAAGAATGCATGCATCTTATATAAGTCCTTATCTTCAACAAGATAGAAATGAATGCATGTCAGTCCCCATCTTTCAGCAAGATGGAAATGAATGCATGCATCAGCATGTAAAATAGTTAGCATGCTCGAGTCGTACGTTCAGAAATTAAGCAATATTTTACAATAAACATAATGTGCTTAGAGAGCATCGACTCCAAGACTACGGTGGGAAGAAAAATATTAGAAATGTACTCTCTCCGTCAAAGGTCAACCATTGCAATTATAAGAAGCACAAAATACGCAGCTATAGCTACACGAGAGTGAAATAACATACGTAAAAAGCAGGAGAAACTCTTCCGCAAAGTTAAACACCTCGTATAGAAATTGAGAGATAGTACAAAGAAGAATGTAAAGAATCACAGGTGCACTCAAGCTCTATCGGCAGTCCAAGATGAGAAAAGGACCAGGCCCCCTCCAGACTTTGAAATTGCTGAAAAGGAAGTATACATAAACACCATAATGAAATTTAGAAAGTGAAATATAGAGCTCACAATTAATTAATGCCAACTTATGGAAAAATATTTTCTTCACAAAATCTATGCTTAAGTATACAGGTCCCTAATTAATGTTTAGTGCACTATAATTTCAATTGCAGGGGCTCGACACAGAATTACTGATCCGTTGAAAAAAGATGGTTCTTGTGGAGTTCATTCTTAGCCAAAAAATATATTAAGTGAATAGTATCTACTTTCTTATTGAGGAATTTATTGAACATGAAGCACATGCACTATGACATCACAAATGAGATTAAAAACACAGCTGATTGAGTAATATTATGAGGGGAAGGTATACCATCTTCTGTGCTAGGAGGAAACTGTGAAACATCGAATATATAAGGGCACTTTAGATTTTCTCCAGAAAAGGAAACCCAGACAAATAAATAACCGCTTCCCCTGACACAAGTGAACCACCTAATTGGATGAAACACCACGCTGTCACTTGCATTGAGACACAACTAACAATTTAAGAGAAAGCCATAGACCCTGTATCATTTGAAAGCAAATATTAATTAGCTGCCTCGGATTCGAGCAATGCAAACTGAAACTTTCTACAGACAAATACTCTTCCTAAACCATGACATCAACAAATAGAGTTTCTTTTTGGTTGTATACAGTGACTATTGAGCAAATGGACAACACACGGCAGCTCACTAACCAACATTCATTATCACTTTTGAGCAATCTCCAGAAAAAAAAAATCAAAATAGTAGTAACATACAGTGACGATTGGGCAGCAAAATAGTAAACATACATTATCAGATTGAGGAAAATCTAGTTAGGAATCTAGTTAGGAAATGTAATCAAGCCTTTCAAATTCACATGCCAGTGAATAAAACTGCTTTGTAGAATATTTCTTGAACTGAACAGTGCATTCATCGGAAGAGACATGTCAGTCTCCATGCTAGTTTAACATATCAATTCTTGATCAATCTAGTGTCTATAACAAATAAACCAAGCGCACATCAAGCCCTATTGCCCTAACCCTTATAGCTATATAACCATATGTGTTTGTGTACCCATTTTTGCTGACAAATCCACCTTTCATTTGTCCAAGTTTCTCAATGGTAACTTAGCGTGAGCCATAAATGGAATTTCCCTAGCCTGTAGTCAGATAAAGTTAGGTGCCCACAACAAACAACATTTTTGTGAAAAAAATATCACTGAATATGATGCCGAAACTATTGCCCCCAAAACAAATTCCATCACCATGCAGTAATTAAAAAATTGATAATGTACAGGTCACCAATTTCCTAGCTTCTTACCGCGCTAACTTGTAGTACGCCTGACTTTCAAAACGCCTAGTTAAGCTTTGACACTCCTCATCGAATGACCTCACTCTACAGTACCTCAGAACTTCACAACTAAATCATGGTGCATCTAACTGCATAAAAAAATTCAGACAAAGGAAATTCAGTTACTTCGAGAAAAGGTGAGGATAATTCAATGCCAAAAAGATTTCAGTTGAAAACATAAATGCTGCTGCAGTAAAACATTATTGCTTATACAAGAATACCTCGTGTGAAATTCTGAACTGCAATATGAGTCATCATGGAAGGTGAATATTCTCGGGTACTGCTCTGTTCTTGTCGTCATCGCTGATCCTGCCTCAAACTGCCACTCAGTTGTAGAAAGCAACGTTGAGTCTGAAGCCATGCATAAAACAACAACAGTTAGATGGCCCTTATAATCTACAGTACCATTTAGGGGGAACATACAAAGGATCTAGTGATGTTCATGGCTCCGTTTAACTGCATCACATCTGCTATCCAGAAGAGCAGGGGTTTCAAGCAGAATGGCAGGTATGAACACATAATCTTCGATGAGTCATCATGCAAGGTGAATCTCTGTCTGCCTGAAATTCTCCGGTACTGCTCTGTTCTAGTCGTCATCCCTGCTCCTTCCTCAAACCGCTGCACCGTATTGGAAAAAAATCGGAAAGAGATACAGATAGGAGAGCATATGAGATACAGATAGGAGCGCATATTGAAAAATGAGAGGTGAGAGGCGCTATCCTCAGGCCTGAACGTCCTCGGGATCCCCTGCAGGTATGTATACGCCGGCCGCACGCAACACCAGGTCGCCACCGATCCATTCAACCAGTGAAAGAAAGCATAGCGGCAGATCTACCATACCAACAAAAGAGGAAGTGTCCGTCCTCCCCCCTTCCGTTGTTTCCGATGAGATTGAGATCCTTGTGGTGTAGCCGCCGGCGCCCTCGCCGGTGAACTTTCCGCCGCTGCCGCATATCACTGCTCAGCCCGGTGCCCAGCTGCTACCGCGGCAACTTGTAGGGAAACCTCCGCTCCTGCGCCAAATTGCACGGCTGCCTGCTGCGGCAGATCGTCCTTGACGGGCTGGGATAGGACGCGAAAGGCGATCTCAGGCCACGTCGGGCTGGAGGCGCTCCAGAAGGAGGAGGTCGTCTGGCTTGGAGGTGCTGGAGCTCTTAGTCTGATGGGGTGGCGCTAGGTATTCTAGGAGGACCTCCAGCGAAATGGCGGCGGAAGGCTGCTGTGGCGAGGAACGATACGGCAGGACTCGCGGCGGCGGCACCTTGTGCCTAGGGTTCCACAGGAGGAGGTCGGGCGTTGCTTCCCCTTTTCCCTTGCCGTGTTCTGAACCGATTTTTTGACTTGTCGGTGGCACCAAGCGTAATTAGCTAAGCCGAGATCAGTACCATCGGCGGTCCTATATCGTCAGATTTAGTTTGGGCGGATAGGATGCTTCCAATGACGACCACCAAACGCGTTGAGTGTCAAACGACCAACTCCCATTTAATAGTAAAGATGAAGTTAGGCATGTCACAGAACAAAAACTCCTTCAAGAACAAAAGCACTTTTCCTTTTAGCGGATGGAACCATTCGGAAGTTACACACGCACCTTTTATTTATATGCGTAGCTCCATACAATTAAATATCTGCGATCACCTTTCATAGTGTGTATGAGGTTAGTTGATTTTTTGTCAGTTAAAAAAGATAACTTCTTGTTCCAGGCTATCGGTCGCGCCGGGACTAAGGAGTGTGTCAGGTGCCTTTCACAGCTAATCTCATTTTTGTCAGAGTAAATCGTAATTTTATTGCAGATAAAAAACGGTGCATGTATATTTAGAGATAACAAGCCATTCTCTCACAGGCACTCATGTCAAACACATAAGCACCGTTTTAATCTATGCCTAGAACCATTTGTCAAACACACATGCACCGTTTTAATCTATGCCTAGAACCATTTGTCAAACACACAGGCACTCATGCCGAAAATGATTTTTGTTGAATATTTTGCATCATGGTTTTTAAATTTTTATGCCCCGTTACAGAGCTTTTGTGCCCCTGTGCTATTTGTATTTTTGCCTGAGCTTTTGTTTCTCCGGTAGATGCATCCTGTGATTATTCTCCATCATTTACGAAGTATAGGAAGAAGAGCATCCTTTAGTAGAACTGAAAATGGATAGTGTGGATACTGGCAAACCTTACAGTTCTAGTATTCTACTTCTAGAACATATATCCAAATGAGATTTGAATTTCATCGGTTATAAATTCCATGTGGCAGCCATTCGGGGGGAAGCCAACCTCCAGACCTGCTGTTTGCTTTCTAGTGCTGCTTTCTGTTGATTGATCTTCTGACTCCCTTGCACTGTCTCATTTTTTGTCCTTTTTTGTATTTTAGAGACATTCTGAATCTTGAATTGTCTGAACCGTAGCATTCTGATGCACCTTCCTCATATGCATGCGTATCGAGCCGTTATTAGAACCTATGTTGGTAGCGTCTGGAACCGTAGCATTTTTTGCTCACGCACCTTTCGCTAACACGTCTGGCTCTTTTCACCTAAACATTGTGCTCGTTGTATGCATGTGTTGATCTGTTAATTTTTTTTCTGGTTTTAGGCTCTCACCGGTTTGTTCTTTCTATTGCCTGGTTTGGAATTGATTCTATAATAGTGATATTTCTGTTATAATATGAGAAACCTCACTGTTTTCTGTCCATGGCTGAATCATGTTGTGCTATGATTTGAACTATTGTATGAATATCTTTCAGAGTTTCAGAATTAAGAACCGGTTCAGTCATTTGACAAAGGGGTTGCACTGGATTATGTAATCTAGAGTATCTTGTCTAAAAAAGTTACTCCTATTTCCATAATTAGAGTATCTGGGCTCCGTTCACATGAACGTGAGGCACTCTTCAGCGTTCTAGTGTGCTCCATATAAATATGCAAATGGCACCTTTCAGTGACATCTCTAACTGATGGCTAATCTCATTTTTTGTCAGAATAAATCAGACTTTTATTGCGGATAAAAAAATAGTGCTAATGGTTTATGCAAATGGTGCCTATACATTTAGTGATGACAAGCCATTCTCACATTTACTTGTACTTTGAGTTATCAAAAAAATTCTCCTCAAGTTATAAGCATATAACTGCACAGGCACCGTTTTGATCTATGCCCAGAATTATAGCAAGAGGAGAATACTGTTGGCTCCAAAATATTGTTTCTCATTCTCCCATCCACACGTATTGTTTCTCATTCTCTCACCACGTAAGTTATGGTGGGACTTCGGTTGCAGTCTGGCATGGCAGGGTGGTAGCGGTTCACAAGCGGTGGAGCAGCAACAACGAAACCTCTTGGTCGTCTGCGTATGCCGGGTTTCTAGGAAAGGCTGTAACTTTTACTGACGCCTGAAACTTGCACTGAGTAAAGTGCAGGCCATGAACTGAGGCTTGGCGTTGTCCATGTGATGGTTCTTGACTCCTAATCCCTAGGGTAATAAAAACTTAGGTTACAAATGGTCCAATCCCTTGCAGATATCTTGTATTTTAGTAGATGTGCGGTCTACCTATTTTTAGTTTACAAATACAATATGATTTGTTGTGATACCTGCCGTATTTCAGCAAAAGACTAAATATTTAATTATTTATTTCATCTGAATAAAGTCATCTCCAAAACTTCCAAGAATACACTATCTAAATATATTCAGAGCAAATCATGGAGAGAAGTAAGGTCAGCTCAAACCATGTACAGTCAGAGGGAGTGAGAGACCGAGACAAGACAGGTCATAGCCGCAGCCTCCATTATTTCTGCAGTAAACTCTGAACTGAGACGTTGTTTCATTCATACTAGCCTTTGGTTCTCTTTAAACATTACTAGGATTCTGAACAATAAAAATGAGAGGACATTATTCGAAGGTGTACTAGAACAGTAAAGTTCAGACCAGCAAAAGGATATTCTATAAACAGGAAGCAAAGAACGAGTAATAAAAATTGGCCGTGAGCAAAGAAGATAATGTTAAGACAAACGCAAGCATTAGCAGAAATAGGTCGTGAGCAATGAACATCAAGCAGAAAAAAGCAAGATAAGCAGATGTCCATCATTAGCTTTGAGAGAGAATAAGAGATTCAAGATGGGAATGGAACCAATCACATTTAGCTTTGACAGCTCACGTGGATCTAAAAAGCTGATCGCATGCCTCGATTATGGTGAAAAGCTGAATGATATATGATAGGTTAGGCTAGACTAGATTGCCTAAAATGGTACCTTGTAAGAAAAAAAGAAGCGGCCCCCCTTGAAGATGAAAATTCCGTTACCGTTATGAGAGAGAAGAAGAGGTCCGGCACGGGGATGGAACCTAACATAAATTAGCTCGAACCCATCACGTGATTCGAAAAAGGTGGTCACATGTCTCGAAAGAGGTGGTCACATGTCTCGAAAGATGTGAAAAGCTGAATCCTATAGGCTAGAGTAGGCCAGGCTAGGTTGCCCAAAATGATACATGTGTAAGAGGAAAGGTGCCGGTCCCCCTTGCTATTTTGGATTATGAGTGTGTAGAAACCAAACAAAGTGGATCCTTTTAGGTAAAAAAGTGCGGATCTCAATGCGAATGAGTGGTTCCGATTACACCCTCCACTATTTACAAACATAGCAAATCCACTCTCTCTCTCTCTCTCTCTATATATATATATATATATATATATCGACGCGGATTTGCTACCATGGTGGCTAGCTATGCACCCCTCCATAACCATTGGATATAGTGTGCAAAAAAATCAAGGGATCAAGATTCCTACGGCTAATAATGGAATCAACTAACGGATTGTGGTGCGACGTTTCGAGCCGTTAGAATGCTGGCATGATTGCTAGCTGTCTGCTGAGCCAATGTGAATGCAACATGGGCGGTAATACAGAAAAAACTACGTTTAAAAATACAGATGGGACTTGCGTTGCTTTCTCAACTCCGAGTGGGGCTTGGCTCTTTAACTTGCATAGGTAGTGGTGCTGATGATTGTCTACCTAACCGGTTTAGCTAGTGCCACATCTAGACTTTGAATAGTTGGTTATAAAGGGTGGAAATAACCGGTTATTCAATGGACGGTGTTTATAAAAGAGTATATAACATTGCATGTAAAGCTGTAGTTCATTTTTTATCCTGTACTTTGATGTGGATAAAATTATGTATGGAGAACTCTATATTCTGTATTTTCATGTGGACATCAATTGGTATGGTTATGTAAAATTGCCCCGTTAGGTTGTATAACAACATGTAATAGTGTTTGTAGCCAGTTTATTTTACAAGATTTTATGAAATTGACGTCGTATAACAACGTGTTTTCCTGGAAGTGAAACTTGCCAATTAATTTTGTTGGGAACTGAAGAACGAGCTGACTTCACAGGTTTTGGCTGTTCTTTGGTGAAAGATAACCTTGTGAATATAATTGTGCTGGGGAGGTGGCCTGTGAAACCAGTGGTGCGCGTCTGTGGTGAGCGATGTTCATTGATTTTTTTTACAAGATGATTGTAAAACGAGGATTTATTTATTCATTACTTTTATTGGGTTGGAGATAAAATAAAAATTCAGTTCTCGTGCTACCAAACCTGGGAGTGATAAGTAATTATGCGTATTCCTCTTTGGTAGAGCTACGATCAATTTATTCCATGTCATTAGGATTGAAAGATAATAAGGGGAGAGGTGAAAGATACAAACTACTAATTTAAAGAGTTGCTGTTTCAGAAATTGAACACTACTAGACAACAAGTAACATAATGTGGCTCTGTCTCTTTCGGACATCAAGTGCCCGCGCGGCTTCATCCGCTGCTGCGTGGCCATGGATTGCTGCGTTGGCTTGATCACCGCCGTCTTCACCTTGTTCCATCGGTCTGCAAGAGACTCTGTGGACAGCCTTCCAGTGTGCTGCCTGGCAAACTTGAGAACAGTAGAAAGCCTCGCCGCAGCCGGAGCACGAGTGGAATTCCTGTCCTCGAGTTTCGCGACGGCCACATCCAGAATTGCAGCATGGTAGAAGTTGCTCGACTGTTGAATCACCATTGTCCAGATACTTCCCTCACTGGATGTTCCTTGCTGCGAACCACTCTGAAAGAAAGCGGTGGGCTTGGTCGGTACCATGGTGGATGGTAGCTGCGCGCGGATAAAGGTAAAATTGCGTTAAAATGCAAGCATGCCGGCCAGGATCATTGGAGCTAGCGCATGTTTCTCATCTCAGCGTGCCACCGGAGGAATAAAGCTCCCAGGCAGTTGCTTGCAGCAGCAGCCGGCGGCCGTTCATGACAGAACGCCTAAGGCGGAAACCGTCGATGAGACAGAAGCCGAGCTCGCGAAGCGCTTCCAGGTGACAAAGCCATGCAACGCTGGAACAGAGACCGGCACCCTGCTAGTATGTTGCGGTCTTCTCTGGTTCCGCCACTGCCGTTGAACATGATGACGGCAAGCGAGTATATCGCGTAGCTGTTCGACTGAAGTGCAGCATCAGCGAGATCGGTGCCTCATTCGTGTTCTCCTATGCAGTCGAAGAGTATCTGCAGGAGAAAACTGGTGAGGTAAGCTATACTATGATGTGTCCTATTAAATTTAATGGGAAGACGGTGATTTATGTATAGAGTTTCTAGAATATACCATGCCAAGAAGATATGCAGCCCCGTCGTTTCGTTACCGGCGTCAGCGCAGCTCTTTAGGAAATGTTCAGCATCGTGCGACCATTTCTTTGCACTGACGGCGATGCAACTTGCCGAGGCATTCTTCAGAACCTCGCTGTTGTGAGCAAATTTTTGAATCTACTAAACCTGCAAACAAACCAGATGTTCTTCAAAAACAAAAACAACCAAATTTTGAGAGGTAGTGGCCTTACGTCATCCTGGTGTTCGCTTGATCTGCTCGGGAGGACGACGCTCCATATGCCACCTTGGCTAGGATTGTGATGAGCAAGTCGTCGGGGAGCTCGACGAACCTATCTCGCCCGAAGGATTGGAGGGATAGATTAACCAGCTTGTTGGTCGACGAAACAGCTTCGTCGGTCCTGATCCTCTTGTGAGCTTGCATGGGATTTTGGAGTGAGGAATCGAGGTGTAGACTCTTGCAACAGCCGGACATTTGACTCATGTTGCTAAACGGGTAATGGAATGTTTATAAAACTTTGGCGAATTTTTGTATGGATTATATTCGGCGTTTGGTGGTGTGTTGGTAAAACGATGGGTCATGTATCCATATTTGTAGGGATGTGTCACAGATTGGTGTTACCCCGAGTCACCGTGTATCTGTATTTTGGAATGTAAAATGAACTGCATACCAACTGACTGACTGTAAAACGAAGTGTATAGTATATGGATTTTTGAAAAGTGTGCTCCCAACCAGCTGTCTAAGGGATGGCGTTAGTGGATTCCGTTTGAATAGTGTGCTCCCGGAAATAGATCTCATGTTACATAGAGGAGATCGAACGGCAGCTAGGGTGTGCATAGCTAGCTACCATGGTAGCCCACTATTTTGGATATATATATATATATATATAAATTCTTCATTGCTTCATTAACAATCTTTTATCCCATGGTATGGAAGCTTTGGTCATTGGCCAAATTCAAAAAAAAAAATCATGGCTCGTTATCTAGGATTGGATTGATGATCTTGAGCGCCTCAGTTGGCCAAACTGTGGGGCTTGCCTTCTTTTATCTTTGGCTCCTGAGACCACAAAAGACCTTCTCTTCCAATGCCGTTTATATCGATTTATAACGTGGTTGCCAATTGGCTGGCAAGCCTCAATAATTAGCCATGCACGTTGCATGGTTTGATAACATCAAAGATTGGTGGACCTACAACACTTTTTCCATAGTAACTCAAAAAATGTCATGTCGTCCATCGTAATTGTTGATTCGTAGGATCTCTGGAATCAAGGTAGTGCTAGGTTTTTTTTGCAATCATCATTCTACATTGCTAGCGGTCTTATGTCCATCATTAGGAATGCAGCTTCCTTTTGGGATTTGGCCGGCACTTGTTTTTGGGTCTTGTGATATCGGGATAGTAGGCTCTTAGTTTTACCAATTGCCTTGTTTGTTGTTAAACTTCAAAACTCTATTTCTTAATTAATGATAAGGTAAAGCTTTTCTCTATTTCAAAAAAAGAGAACAAGCTCGCCATAAAATATGTTACCGCATGTCCATTGTCGTTCATTAGGACCATTTTTTGTAGATCTTCTACAATGGTTTTGAACTTTGTGCTGTTTCCATCTCCCTCACAATGCTATGAAGTTTCCATTGTTCAATAGATAAGCAATGGATCCTAGTATCTTCCACCTTAGAGGGGTTCCAGTCATCAGCAACTCTTGGTTTCATGAGAGGGCTCGGAATAACACACTAAGTTACATTATGGAGATGGTTGGCTAGGATAGAAAAACAAGGATTAGGGCAAGGTTTTTCTGTAGTATTCTGGCAATCCAATTGGACTCTCGGGCTGAAATATTAAATCTCTATGATTATTGAATATCAACCATTGGCATTTATATATTCATATCTAGGTATATATATTGTCGTGGCATTGAAATGACATATAATATAAAAAGTGTTGAGCTTGGACTAAAAGAGCAATGCATATAAGTGTGTAAGATCTAAAATACGATTAGAGTGAGCTTTTCAATTCATTTTACAAACAAATCTTATTAAAATGTATCCAACAAATGCCAAACTTCTTAGCTAATGTTCTTGTGTTGTTCTGTCATGAAGTGATGCTATCTTCTAATGATTTAAAAATGTATGATATATTAGGACCAAATAATCAGTGTATGGTACTAAGACAAAATGTACGCTACTCTAGTGTTCTTTTTTCTTCATAATTGTACGTAGTGTGTTAATACAATGATAGTATACCGAGCAACGAAATAAAGACATGAAACAAACACTATATTAAGACACTTAGATAGAAGGTGAAATACATCGTTTCTTATTGAAAAAGATTAGATTATTGACGCGCCAACAACAAATTTTTGCCCTAATGTCTTGAGCATATTATGCATCTTTGGTAGAACGACTTGTTTATGCATGTGACACATGCCTTATTGTGATAATATTCTAAACATGTCTCAAACTTCCGATGTTGAAACGCTACCTCCCGGCCCTCCCGGACAAAGCTCTCTTCTCTAGCCTCTTGAAGTACTTTTGTGCATGGCCGGAGACTTGGATTGCAGTCTTTGTGGTGACGAAGTACCTGGATATGTTATTCCAATCACCGCGGCCACAGACACGCAGCCCATGAAGAAACAACCTGAAACAACAAGGTTCAAGATATTTTGTTAACTTAATTGTTGATTTAAAGATGAAGAGACGATCTTTTTAACAAAGCAACTTACAACGATTGAAAAACGAAACACTTTTAATAGATAGATGGATCAGTATGCATGTCATAAAACTATAGAATTGACGGGTTTGTTTGGAAACCATTTCAACTCCATATGCTTACTTTGTTCATTTTACAGTAATAGATGCATGGTATATATCTATATTGGAAAAACTTTAAGTGAAAAGCATTTGATAACATTGATAACCCCAACAAATCTGCACTTTGCACATAAACATATAACTTAGTTCTTTTTATGGTAAACTGATAGTTCATACGGTTATTTATCTTATCATTTAGAATTGGTGCCATGCTGAATTCATCATGGTGTTACTTTGCTGCAACATTATACATTCATACTATTATTAAGGTCAAACACAAAATTTAAAAGGTCATAAGAAAGAAAATAAATAAATGAATTCACCCATCAATTTCAGACTTTGAGATATTAGTGTTAGGCCGAAATGGAAATTGGACAATGTCCATATAAACTGTGCAATACCATCACAAACTAAAGCTACGAATCTCATATAATAGATCCACAAAATATTCTTAATTAGTATATATGTTATGCAAAATAAGTAATTAGACAACAATTACTACTACATGACGAAGAAGAATATAGCAGTTGAAGAACCTGTGTTCCTCCGTGGTCCAAAATCTCCCTGGATGTGGGTCTGCAACTGGTTGATCATTGACAATATTGTTCTCTAACACCTCCATCATGTTATTCTCCTCCATCGGCAGTTCCTCCTCCATCGGCAGTTCCTCCTCCATCGGCAGTTCCTCCTCCATCAGCAGTTCCTCCTCCATCTCCATGATCATCATATCCTCCGATGGAGAACCAAACATGGTACTTGCCTCCTCTTGTAAGCCAAAGTTGTACCCATTCACAAGGCCACCCATGGTGAAAACCCCATGTGTACCGCTAGAACTACTCTCCCCCGGCTCCCCAAAGTTACCGTTCACAAGGTCGTGAACGGTGCAAATGTTATTGGTGGTGCCACCAATAATAGGGATCTCCTCCCTCCACTGCATCAAATGCATTTCCATAGCGAGATCGACGTAAAGATCTGTTACCTGTTGCATGGTTTTTGAAGGGAACAATGCGTGGAGAGCATCCACGATGTCGTTGTGCTTCTTGTTATTGTCATCATTATCTTTGTAGATGATTTTGTTGCTTTCGAGCGTAGCAATGAGTGACCTTGCCTCCTCTACCTCAGAGGATGTCCACTCCTGGTTGAGTGTTGGATCCATGGGAGACTAAAGTTGGATACTAGAGAACTGTGAGTATATGAGGCTATGAACTATGAAGATGTGTTAGAGATTGGGGATGGAGAGAGTGGAGAGTAGGGTAGTGTACTTATAGCCTCCAATGTGGCACACCTACTTTCTCTAATTAAGTCGATACATTGATAGTTTGTTGGTTCAAGATCTAACTATAAATAAACTAGTGTTTATGACCCTCTGAAGAATAAGTCAAAGCTTTATTGACCTTGATATTTTGTCATTTCATTGAGATTTTTTTTGTTGGTTTGGTGATGCAAATAATTGTCAAATATACACATGAAGACTGCTAGGGACAACACTGCATGCCCGTTGATCAATTTCAATCTTGCTAGAGAGAACACACCTGTCGTACGTATGAATGCATGACATGAATCCTCATTTTAGAGTGCAAGACTGAAACCATGGTCGCCACCGCCCTCGCACATATATAGCACACAGAATTGTGTCTGGTTTTGTCTGCAGGTGACAATGTATCAATGGAGTTTTGGTGTGTACGTATGTGCAAATAATGATATCTTTCACTGAATAAATATGCTACATATATGATGCGCCACCAGCGAAGGTAAGCATATCTTTTCTCATTAAATTGGGGACCAGGAAACCCATGCGTAGCACTGTCACGAAATTTCATCATAGGTATATATTTAGAATTGTGCCGGTCAATGGTATTTCATGCTAAATCAATTATATATGCCCCATTCAAATGTATGTTAATGACCCACAAATTACAACCCAAAAGCATATCTTTGCTTGCTAACATTACACGTTGACATTAATGATTTTTTTTCTTTCTCTATTTCTAGTTCCAAATAATTTATCAGGATTATCTATACGATATGACACACCAAAACTTTCACAGAACAGTTGACAAACAAATGGTCGCTTTGAGTGCAACATCTAGCTATCATATGGGACTACGTACGCGCGGATTCATGGACTCATAAGCCAACATGTTGACGGCGGGTTTTTCTTACATATTTCAGGAAAGACGAGTGATTTTAATATTTCTTTTTCTATGTCGATGATGACCAGCTTCACAAAATATTTTTTCCACGAGGACACGGGAGACAATATAAAACTAAGCATTAGCTTCCAGTCAATTATTTAGATAGATTTTTAAATAATAAAATTATATGAAGATTAAAATTAAGATTATTGATGTAATTTTTTATTTTCATAATTCGAACCCCAACCCAAGCAAGTGTATCACTCGATCCATCATATAGTGCCACGTCGTTGACACATGTCGTGAGTTTATTTCATACGTAACACTTGGAAGCCCATACGCATAACACCTCTCACCCATGTGTCCTAGGTTTGTTCTCAAGTGGACAGGTCTTACTGGCCAACCATCTCCTGAAATCTTTCTACATGCGTACGATATCTTTCTCTAGACGCAACACATTAATTACTTTGTACATTTAGTTTTAGGTGGAAGATATCACATATCTTTAGTGACACCACATACACCAAAAGCTGAGAGATTGCCGATATGCACGAGTTATTGTTTTCTACCATGATAGCTTGGTGTCATTAAAAAGTATATCCCACCATATACTAGGTAGAATCACAAATATGAACAAATTAATATACACTATCAATACAATACAGTATAGTTCATTAGTTGTGATCAGTTGCTAAATAGGAAAGAAAAATGTTTTCAAAGATAAGAAGACACACAATGGGCATATAACAATCACAAAAAAAACTGTAGAGCCGTGAATGCACTTTCAGGCCCATGATATAGAGCCCAAGATAGCCCCATAGGGCCAAGAAAACGAGTAAGGCTCACTAGGCTCGTTAATGAACTGGAGGGCCAGAGCAGCAATGGCGTCGAGGTCGAGCTTGGATTTGGGAAAGATCGTGCCCCCCGCCGGCTTCCTCCTCCACGGCCGTGCTGCCGTTCCCAGGACCCCCTTTCTCCGGGAGAGGAGCGTGAGGGGGAGGCGCGGCCTCTCCTTCTCGGTCTCGTCCTCCAACGGTAGGTTTACCTTCACCTGCTCCCCCTTGGTGTTATTTCCATTGGATTCCTTCAGCGAATGGAGCTGAGTTAAATCATAATAAGATGAGGTGTGAGGATACGAATCTTAGTACCACTGGGACATATTGTGCCCTAGTATCTGTCTATTTTGGAACCAAAGCGGCTCAGTTGAATCCGGCATGATTTAATTCGAACTTCCTTCAACGATTATCTTGATATGGAAAATGAAGCGAATAAATGGAGGATAATTGCATGCAAACGGTGTCTAATTGGGCATTGTTATCATCACTGGCGGACCTAAGAATGAATAACAATGCCCAATTAGACGGGGACAAGGCGGCTCGCAATAAGGCAAAAAAAAATTTTGGACAAATATAGGCATCACATGGATCTTGTCGGAGATGGGGACAAGGCGGCTCACCGCCGTGTTGCTGGCGGCGGAGGCTAACAATACACTTAGGGTGGGGTAGGTTCGGGTGCGATGGTGAGCTTCTTCTTAGTCTTTGATGACCCAACGAGGTCGGGGTTGAGGGCGTGGGTATGTGCGGGAGGGCTCGCCTTAGATGAAGAAGGTTTAGAGGAGAGGCGGGAGTGATGGGCCGACAGAGGTTGCGGCTCGGGCAGGATAGGGAGGCAAGGCGAGCGGGTCTACCGGTGCGATGATGAAGAGGGGGGAACTAAAGTGGTGCTCGCGGTTTTA
Source organism: Lolium rigidum (assembly GCF_022539505.1). Classification (NCBI taxonomy): domain Eukaryota; kingdom Viridiplantae; phylum Streptophyta; class Magnoliopsida; order Poales; family Poaceae; genus Lolium; species Lolium rigidum. Next base: position 28,196,574 of record NC_061508.1, read on the forward strand.
TTGACGCCGCGACGTGAGGGGTTGGGGGGTCGACCCATGTCGATTCCCATTGATGCGCGAGGCGCTTTGGCAATGTTCGCGCGAGCAGGAGGGTAGGAAACAAAAACTTTAATTGTGCCAACCTCTCCTGTGTTTTCCGCGAGGATTACAAAATTAGATCATGGTGCCCAAGTTCTATATATACTCGTTCCGTTTTTTTTTAAATAAGTGTACTTCCACCTTTTATCCTAACTTCTAAGTCCAATACTTGAACTTTGATCAACTTTATTAAAAAGAGTAGTAACATATATGACATCAAATCGTTATACTATAAACTACATGTCATGACGGAGCTAAATTTTCTAACGTTGATTTATATTATTATAGAAGAGAAAAATATCAAAGGCTGAGCTTCCGGGGCACGGTAGTGCCCCCTTGGCGTGGACCATGGCTGGTAGGCTGCTACGCTGCTTGATATTCCTTACATGGCTGGTGGGATGCTTCCTCACTAATAGTTCTCAAAGAAAAATTACAAATCAACAAAGCAAGCGATGGTTACCCAACGGAACTGTTCTACAGTGACTCGCGCCTCAGAAAAAAAAACAGCAACTCACCCCTGAGGCCCTTGGGGCTGAAGCCTGGGCACAAGGATTCTTTGCATCGGAAGTCCACTCCTTAACATCGACATCGACTTTTGCCTAAGATGAGCGAGGCTGAAGCCCGGGCATGTGACAGGGACGCTACGTCCGCCCGTGGGTAATGACGGACCATGTTGTTGAGTGTTGCATGACATGAGAATTTCCTTGTGCAGTATCCAGTGATCAGCTTGTAATCTTGGGCTGTCTAGTTCAGATGTTTAAGTTCACTCTGTCTACTTGAACTTTCTCTGAAATAACAATGGTTCAATTTTTCAATGGTGTAGGTGCAGCTGCACGGTCCCCGTTGAGTGACTCGGAGAAGAATGGCCCTGTGGTGATGGAGATCCCACTAGAAGATATCAGGAGGCCACTAATGCGAATTTGTGCCAATGATCCTGCCAAGGTGCAGGAGCTCATGGATAGCATCCGTGTCATCGGTCTCCAAGTACCCGCGGGCACCTTTCCCTTTAAAATTCCTTTTACCACAAGTGTTGTTTAGCTGTCTGTCAAAATATAGGTGTTTTTAGCTGATGTCTCATGATATTGTAGGAAATTCTGTCAAATTAGATTGTTCTTATGTGGAATTGAGTAGTTATGAATAAAGTTGTAGCACAACTAATGAGCGATAAATCCACATCTACTGACTCCTGTGATGTCCCCGTGGGCACCTTTCCCTTTGAAATTCCTTTTTCCACAAGTGTTGTTTAGCTGTCTGTCAAAATATATGTGTTTTTAGCTGATGTCTAAGGATATTATTGGAGAAATTCTATCAAATTAGATTTTTCTTATGTGGAATTGACTAGTTATGAATAAAGTTGTAGCGCAACTAGTGAGCGATAAATCCACATCTACTGAATCCAGTGATGTCCAAAGGGTGTAATGGTTGATTGATTGAGATTTACATGATTTGAGTAAGACATGCATGTCTCGAATGAGATTTTCCAAACTCATATGACATGGGAAGTATGTTCGCCTAGAGTAATAACGAGGGCTCTAAGAGCTCTGTTGTGCTCCTTTTATTCAGTTTTTGTTCAATGGGAGTGTTCCATCCTGGAATCGACCTTCTTTTAGCATTATTAATGGCTCTGTAAGTCCCCACATAAATGTTTAATCAACATGCCGTTTAGTGTAGGGTGCTGCTAAATAAGATGCTGCTTGATACTCTTGATCATATGAAATCACTTTGTAATTTGGACTAGTTATGCAAAACAGCTTACCTTTTTTTTATCTACGCAGTGTGGCCATTTTATGTGCATTTGGCATTTCCATTTTAATCCGAGCTATGTACCCATTTTATATGCGTTTGACACGTGATCCATTTGTCAACTTTTTTGTTTGCCATTTGTTTGGAGCTATCCAGGTTATGCTTATTTGTTGTGATTTCAACTTCGGTAAGTATTAGTGTGCTTATTTGCCTTAAACGAACAGAAGCCAGCAGTTGAATTTCATTCTGGTTTCTTAATTGCGGCATTATTTTGAAATGATACTTACCAGGCTCAGTTTGTTGAACTTATAGATTGACGTGCTGGAGGTTGACGGAGTCTATTATGGTATGTTGTTCAGATCACTATTTTCATTTCCCACTCAATAAGCTATGCACATTTCCCTCTTGATGAATATGCCCGGGCATAATCTTCAGGTTTCTCTGGATGCCACCGCTACAAGGCTCACCAACGCCTAGGACCCCCGACCATCCGCTGCAAAGTCCGCCGAGGGACATAAGAAACACTGAGGTGGACCCCTCTGCCTTGAGCTTATTAGATGGTCTATTGTTGATTTTAACGGTATGCACTTAAGCTTGAATTCTGCCCTTTCAGGCACCATATGCGATGAATCCGTGGGAAGATGAACGGACTGCTTCTGCCAGGAAGTGTCATATGTTATGTCTAGTGCTGAAAAGGAACTTCTTGCTCTCCATGTAATTATCTATACGTGTTAATGTTGGCCAATCAAATGTGTGAAATAACACTCGCTAGCTGCTTGCCCAATTAGGAACTATCAGCCTTGTGTTGGATTGTAGAGGTCCTTGTTGCAGTACAGTGACTAAACGCTCAGGAAATCAATCCATTGCCACCTGAAGCTTGATTAGTGAGTGCACCAGGTCTGAAAAACAAACTCCCTGAGGTACCCGTCCCTGTCGCTCCCGCAAGCGACGGGATGGCGGAAAGAAAACCTAGCCCAGCCGCCCCTTCACCCCCCTCCCCTGCCAGGCGGCACTACGGGTGGACCAACCTGGGCCGTCGCCCATCCTTTTATTTGGATTTTGTTCGTATTACTCTGGCCCACGGGTAAAAAATGGACACTATTTATCTGTTGTTTAAGCCTATTTTGCAGACCGGCCCAGTCTTACAACTGATGCATCCTCCGCCACCGGCGCTGTAAGCGCAAGCCACTAGTAGAGATCGAGCCTTTTAAGAATTCCGTGGCACACGGAACGCCTTTTCCGTGCGTGGTGAGGAACAACATTGACGCCCGAAAACACGAACCACGTGTTTGTGGTCTAGACAGCAAATTCTATTTGTTCTTCGCCGCTTTGGGTTGTGGGGCTTACTGCATAAAGCACACGGAAGCAGATACTGAGCCGCACCGAAAATGTCACACACGGTTTCGTGTGATAACCGTTGGCGCATGAGCTTAACGCATACGATCAGTTGTAGGGAAATCGTGTGCGAACATTTTGCGATGTTTTCTTATTTCGACCCGTCTCCTTTTCTTCTCCCTAAAACACACGAGTTTTTATATATGTATCGTGTGCAACAGTAGGAAATTGTTTTAACCTAAAAATCATTTGCGAGATATTCCTTCGATTTTCCCATTTTCTATCAAATTGGTTTATCGAAATATCTCAAAGAAGCGGGAAAACTACAGTCGTGCCTAGCGAGTTCCCGCCAAGTTGTCTTTTGGGCTTCTTTTGGACGTGTGTAGCCTCGTGGTCACTCTACGGTACCACTCGTTGCCGACGAGGCACAGCTGCTGTCCTCAAGGTTGGGGCGAGCTCCAGAAGGTTGGAGGCTCCCAACATCATCTAGGGATTGAACAACACCAAGCAAGACCTCTAGATGAGCTCTTCACAAGGACCTCCACAATATGAGAACTAGGGTTTCACAATCCACTAATGAAAAGAGTAATTCAAAATTTCATTGGTAGGTGTGTAGATCTAACCCTGCTCCTTATATTCTCAAGATATGAGGTCATTTGGTTGGTGAAAGGATCATATGTCGCACCTAGAGTGGGGGGTAGTTCTTTTTAAATTAAGGCTTGACACAAAGGTAAATTATCTAGATATGCAACTATGTGAATTTACCTAGATGACAAGATACACAACTAAGCAAGATACCACTAAGCAAGATATAGTAATGTAATAAAGGATAGAGGTAACCGGGGGTGGAGCACGCGGAGACAAAAGGGATGATTACCGTAGTTCCTTCCTTTTGAGGGGAAGTACGTCTACGTTGGAGGGGTGTGGTTGCCACGAAGGCCTAACCAACACCACAAAGGCCTCACCCTATTCTCCGGAGCAACGCCACAAAGGCCTAGCTCACTTGTCCAATAAGGGATTTCCTCGAGGCGGAAATCGGACCTTTAAAATATTCTTGGGGTACACATCCACAACTAAATTGGAGGTTCCCAATAGTTTTTAAAACACAACAAACAACAAGATCAAATCAAGTAACAACAACTAGGGTTTCCAAAGGAAACACTAGCAATGGTGCCCTCAAGCAAATGAGGGGAAAATGTAAAAGGCTCCGGTGAAGATGTAGATCGGGGTCTTCTCCTTCGATTCTCCGAAGATCAAGAACTTTGGGTGGTTGAGGGAGGAGATCAAGTGATTCCGGTGGCTCGGTTGGAGGCGATGAACATGAACAAATCGAGCAACATTAGCTTGGGGAAGAAGGGGTATTTATACCCCTTGAAATCGAGTCATTGGGAAGAAACAAGGGCGGAAATTCTAGCCTAAGTAAGGGCCGGAATATCCCCAACCCCCCCCCCCCCCCCCCGGAATTTCCGCCCGCCACTGAAATTTCTGGGGGGCATCCATGGGCTCCGGACCCTTAAGTCCTTAGCCGTTTTTTGGAGAATTTCCGGCCTATGCAAATGCAGTTTCTTCCCGTCTTCCGTTTTCTTTCTTCTCAACATGTAAACAATATAGATTACATCTGCACCACTTAAATGCATTAGATTATCACACATGTTGTCATCAAACACACAAAAACATAATGGTGAAGAGATGTTCTTTCAATCTCTCCCTTTTTGGTGTTTGATGACAACATACGGATTTGCAATAAAACACTTGCATGAAGCAACATGTTGTCAAAAAAAGATACAGGCACTCCCCCTAGATGTGCCAATATAAGTAATTTGCATTTGAATACGAAAGCACCACACATTGGTTAGAGTGGCCTCGAAACATAAACTAGGAATCATGTAAAACAATAACAACACGAGACATAATCACATAGGTTGAGACTTTGAGATAGAGATCATACCAATATGGTGATATAGAATACCGAATACCTATAAGTCACACACCATATAGTAATGCATAGTCTCACCATATAGAATACCGAAATCCATGTCTCAAAAACCATACTACAAGCCCATAGAATAGTTCAACATAATGAAAAACACAAATGTTCAACAAATAAGAGAACACAAGCTCTCAAAGAGTGGTAAACGCATATGCTTGTGCCCGCCCATGCAAATCCTGGAGACTCCCTAAATAGAACTACTTCTCCTCCTTTGGCATCGAAACGGCAAAAAGGAAAAATAGCGACGCTACACGCCCCAAGGGAATCACTCCGAGCCCGACTCGGACTTATAGTCGCCTGCACTGTCCTCTGCTGGTGGTGGAGAGGCGCGAGAGATACTGCTCCTCAGAAGACTCTGCTCAATCTTGTGCTACTGAACTTGAGAGGAGTGCCAGCTGGTGTAGGTAGGGTGGACAGGAGGCCGAGGAGGACCTTGCTCACCACTGAGCCTGTGAAGAATGACCTCCTGAGTATGCTGAATGTCGGCGCGCTCACGACTGGCCTGGAAGTTCTCCTTGCGGATCTCAATATTCATACACAGAACATTCCTCTAGAACCAGTTCAGCTTCTTCACCTCCTTCTGAATGAAAGGAGAAGAAGCCGAACGACCATGAGCGGTGCCACTAGAACGAGCATCTCCTATAAAAGAACCAGCAGTAGGGGCAGCTAGCTTCCTCTTCACATATGTCTTCTTGACCTTATGGTCCACACGAGGATACTGACTCAAGTCCTTAGTCACTGATGCGCTATCAATGAGAAGCTGAATATAGGGGGCATATGGCATAGTAGTCCGGTTTACCATCGCATCAAATATCTCATGGAAGATATAGTCCATGACATCAATAGTGTAATCCTTTTCTTCTTCATCTTCTGCATACTCACCAGCAAGAACAAGAAGGTCAACCAGTGTACCGCAAATAGCATCACGGTTCCCTCCACTTGGAGAAATGTTGTCCCAGAAGAGACGAAGAAGCCGATCATAAAGTGGAAGAAGACCGGTAGTAGTGCCAACCACTCCCTCCTCTGAATAGAGATTAACAAGCAAATCCTTATCTGAGTAGTTTGAATGATGGAGACGGTGACCACCTCTGAAAGGATACCCAAGCAGCTCAGCAAACATGTGGAAATTGGCTTCACATCGAGTAGAGCCAGTCATCCACATCATAGTGCGGTCCTCATCCTTCTTGAAAGCAAGTGTGGCATAAAACTGCTGGATGAGAGGTTAATTGTAGTCGCATTTGAGCCGCATAAGCTTGTGCAGCCCCATATTTTCTGTCACCCAAACAACATCCTAGAAGTGATGCTTTTCTTCTAGAGCATCCAAATCAATGGGATTCATGGGTCTCACTTTAATCTTTGTTTCATAAAGGTCCTTGAAGATGAAAAGTTGCTCCATACACCAAAACCGGAGTTCCTCGATGTCCAAATCCCGCTCATCATCCTCATACCAGTTCTTTTGCCTGAGAGCAACATAGTCAATGATGTCCATATACTTGTAGTTAATCCTCGTATCCTTTCCTTTCCGCCGCATGGTGGCGCACTTTCTTGGAGCAGACTGATCAACATCCTCACTGGAACGGTCTTTGCGAGGATGGTGTCTCGAGCGTGAACTACCTGTGATAAGAGATAGATAGATAGCACAAGGAGAGTAAGCACACAAGTCAAAACAGAGAAATGAACTATACAGTAATACCAATCTAGGTTCGAAGCTTCTGTGGACAAGGTTGTTCAAAAAGTGTGCGGCAGAAAACTTCCCAGGCCGGAAATTCCGGTTGGTTTCAGGGCCAGAAATTCCGTCCTGCGTCGAGGTTGGAAATTCCACCCTGACGAACAACACATGATTTGAACCAAACAAGGTCTAATAAATAGATCGGCACACTAGTTTGATGCTACTATATACTACAACCATTTGCAACCACTAGGGAACCAAATCCTCCAAGCAAAAGGCACCAAAAAATTGCAACACCTAAAAGGATATATTGCAATCGTTACCGGAGTCCATTGACGAAAAAGCTTTGAGGGAAACATTCCTAGGGAGAAGGAGAGGGAGCTCTGGCCAACAACCGTTGAAGGGGGTGGTCGGAGAGGCTCCGGCGAGGCAAGGAGCAGCGTCGGCGGCTGCATGGGAGAGAGAGGCGCGGGGGTGGGTAACAGGTTGCTGGGAAACTGCCCACCCTGCGTGCCCTAAGTCATCCCACGCAACACGCCCAGGCTGGAAATTCCGGCTCCAACTTGGGGTGGAAATTCCGGCCTCCAACTGGCGGATATTCCGGTATTCTGAGAATTCAGAACCATGAAATATCTGACCCATCAAGTGTAGTTATTTGAAGACACCCATATATGATATAATACACTAGGTATCATGTCATGTATAGGTGGAAAATCGATTAACTATATGAGAAGCCAACAATACCCATCCAATGCCTTCCGAACCAAGTTTTAGCAAAAATAACTTGTGTGCAAGATGGAAATGGTTATATATGAGGATAGGCTCGGGTTTAGAGGGCTCAAACTGTAGATGGTACATGATCAATCAAGTTTGGAAGATTAGCAAATAAAGGCCGAACATGAGTGATTTCCCATAAGAACAAAGAGATTGCAAATAAAGTCCACTAAGATCCAAATAACACCAACTCTTCACAAAGAAGATGGTGGTGGCCTAGGGCTCAAACTTCCGCTCGATTCAGACAGTAGAAAAGCTGCCCAATGGCCACTTCATACAAAGTTTCGGGCGGAGGTTGGGCCGTACTACCGATGGCTGGTAGCACGGGCCAACTACCACCAGACGTTGGAACCCTGCTGGTAACCTTCGGCATCCGAAGAAACAACTTGACCCAAAGTAGGGTGGTAATACCTGGTAGTACCGACAATCTTCCGGACAACTTCCGCGAGAGAAAATTGCTCTAGTACCTTTCGATACCTTGGGGTTCGTTCTCCAAAACAAGGGTGGATGTTGGACGATACTAGCTACCGGTGGTCGGTAGTACCGACCAACTTCCGTCCACTGCCAGGTGAAGGATTTGAAGGATCAGGCCAATAGCGGAGAAGCCCTAGGTGGTAGTACCGGCCAAATCGGCCGGAACTTCCGGCCCTACAGTTTTGAACAGAGAAACTTTGTAAGAGGATAGGGAGAGTGAAAAGCAAAAATGGGATGGTTGTGTGTGTGCAAATTTTAGTTTGTGTGCGTGAAAAACAGGAACCCACATTGCCTTCCTACTAAACACAACTCTCTACAAACTACGAACAAAAAACTAGGGATGGATAAGTCCACTACTCTTCGACAACGCTCCAACACCGTTGTGCATGCCATCTATAGCTTTTCTTGAAAGCATACCACATATAAAAATAATTCTCGTGCTGACATCAAACACACAAAACCCACAAAGGGCAGAAAATGCTCTTTCGGTTGTGATCAAAATGTATTATGTTTAGAATGCAATGTATCGTCTTAATCTTGATAATCTTGTTAACATAACCGATCATGCAGCTACCAAATGGATCTGTGTGTAAACTGTGGCCAATTTAGGTGTCATGATAATAAGTTTGTCGTAGTGTTCACGAATGAAATTGAAACTATGACAATATGTTTTAATTCAACATGTTGTGCCTCTAAGTTGTTCATACATTGTTGCATTGCGTTTCAAAAATTCGGCTGAGTAGACGGTTAATTGTCTATGTAATCGGTACTTGTTGGTTGAGCTTGTCGAATAGGGATAATCATAATCCGCTACGCCTCGGCCAAGCCACCGGCGACGGGCCTCCCTCCGCTCGTCAGAAGTTAGTCTCCCTTTAGTATATGAATTTGGATCACAATATAACAAAAACTAAGAAAATAAAAGCTCTGCCGCGGTATTCCAGCCCTAGCGGCAATAACATATCCACTACCAAGATAACACCTGGACTACATGTTCTCCAAAAATGATGCCTCAAAGAAGAGAACAGTGCACAAGCACCGTCTTCTCTGATTAAAAGATTTTAGGTTTTCACCCTGGAAATAGTCCCTGCTCTCAGAATAATATCTTCAACAAGGTCATTGCCAGACACAACCAATTTACGCCAGATGTTGGATTTTTACTCTGAAAGGTAAGACTTTGAACCTCACATGTGCTGCCGCTCCCACTTCTATACTTCTGCTGCGAAACCCAGAACATCAAGCAAGTCCCTCAACATCAGAGAGACTCGAACCGCCATTGCTATTCCTCCAATCCGGCATTCATCATATTCTTCGTCTCTGATTTCACCATGGACCAGAATATCATCTAATGGCAGCACAGAACAGACATTTGCGTCGCTCCCTCCAGAACCAAACGGTCGGAATAAAAGCATGGTTGCGCAGGACCGAATACCAGCCGATCCAGCAAACTCTAGACATAAGGTGCATTGTTACATTCGCTGGCGAAGCCTTCTGAAACTCACCACTTCGACCAAATGAAGAAGGACCGACCTCGGGATGGTCACCATCTTCGCATAAGATGAAACCTAGGACCGCCACCTTTATTCTTCGATGCCGATGAGTAGGTCCCCCACGCCGCTATCCGCCGTCCAACAACGACGAAGGAGGTTCGGTGGAGAAGCAGCAACCGAGGCCCACGTGACCCAGATCAAGTTCGCGCGGCCCAGAAACGAGCCCTGCGTCCCAGGTTGGACCCGCCCTGCGGACGCCGGCGAAGTCGCGCTGCCACGCCACGCGGTCCTGGCCGCCGCTACCCACACCATCCTTGCCCCGCAAGGTCGTTGCCACCCCACATACATAGCACATGTAAATTTCATCTGGTTAGTGACTCATGCATCAAAACGAGTTATGTTGTGTACCCACGTGCAAATAAATAACATTTCTCGATCTGAAAAATATACTACATTTGTGATGCGTTAACATGAAGGCAAGCATATCTTTTCTCTTGATATTGGCAAATGGAGACCACGCTTCCCGCATGTATACACGAAATTCCGCCATGTTTTTTTCGATAGAGCATTTATTAACTCAAAAGTCGCATCAAGATAATACAAAATTCTGTAAAACATTAATGCTTTAAAACGCACTTCCCACATGTATACACGTCAAGGCTCTGGTCTACATCAGTTGTACCACACACAACTTTTTTGTTTGGCGAAGATGCAAAAAAAGATTAATTCCTCAAAACATAGGAGGATTAACTTTCAACTGATTATTTCATTATCACAAAATTGCAGGAGTTCAAAATTCGACTGGTTACTATACCCTGTACTCATAGAGTGGTGACATGGAGTACCAATTAAATATGACTATTGATACAATGGGTAGTATAGAAGTTTGTACTTTTAATCGGTATAAGTTTGTTGAAACGAACAACTGGCTCAATTTTGCGTCGAGTAAGTTTCCTTAAACTAGCAGCTGCTTCAAATTCATAGTGATCTATATATCAACGATGACCAGGTTCACAAAATACTTGGATTTGCAAGGACGCAAAAAAGAGTGAAACATAGAAGTTTGTTCTTTTGTTAGATGTTGGTACATCACAAAATAGTAGGAGATTTGTAACTACAGAAAACTAATTAAACATGACCATACAATTCACAGCAACGTCTCTCATAATCAAATTATCATGGATTGTTCACTCTAACACTTACGTGAGAAAACCAATTAAACATGACAATTTGATTTGAAAGAATGAACTCCCATATATCCATTTAAGACTACTGCAAAAGAGCTTCAAAATTAACACTAACATTGTAGTTTTAGCTTATGATGAACAACCTATGCAAATTAGTTAATTCATGTTGTACACTCCACCAAACCCACCACTAACATCAACACAAACACAAACACAAACACAAACACCAGCCCCTCCACCTAACCCGGATCCAAGCATACGTATTACACCATCCATCACACACACCATGTTGTTGACACATGTCAGATTTGTTCTGCACATACCAAGTGGTTGCTCCATGCGCACTACAGTTTTGTCCCATGCGTTTCTTGGTGCCTCGCCTCCCCCATGTGACCTAGGTTTGTCGACATGTGGATAGTCTTAGAGGCACCAACATCCTTAAATTTATCTACATGCAAAGAATATCTTCCTATGATGCCTAATTAATTTTTATGTGTAAATGCAAGTACTCATATTATCACATATCCTAGTGATACCATATGCATAAAAGTTGAGAGATCAATTTGAAATGCAGAGTTATTATTTCTAGCATTAGCAGTTCAAGACATTTAAATATCTATCTCTTCATATATTTTAGAAGATTGACGAACATAAATAAATAAAGTGTCCATACAATACAATTTATATTGTTGTGAATTGATAAATATGTGAGTTTAATGAGTGTATTTTACACTCATCCTTTGTGAATTTCAACCTTGACATGCTTAATATTTATATTTTTTTATCCCTATAATTGCCTATGTTGATGACTAGTTAATTAAGTAATAATATTGGAGTTCTTCTATTTGTGCTATGCATTTTCTAGATTGAATGTGAAATTCGAAGAAGTCTACCTCGCAACCATGACTTGCTCCCAAAACTGAGCATTTCCATAGGTGGCACACCTCGATTGGCCAAGGCAAAAGAGAAGTTTCCTGTACTGTTGGTACCATGCACCGACGGCTCTCCTTACCCTAAAATGGAATTTTTTTGAAGGAAAGAGTACCATCAAAAGGACACACATGTAGAATGAGAGACATTCACCACTCTACAAGATCAAGATCCATTCCACCTTCGATAGAAACATCGCCATGGTCCCATTGCTGCCTCCATTGCCATCACCGCCATCATCACTATGATAGTGCAAATAGCCATGTACTCCTCAAGTCGAATTATTGTTGCCATGATTGTAAGATCTTTTAATAATTTATCTTGAATTGAACCCTTGTTATGAATCTTATGTCTTCTATGTCTTAAATGGATCATGAGCAGTTTTGAAGGGCCAGGGGTGAAGGGGTAGTCCCGCAGTCCACACATTTTACGGCGAGGGATCCCTAGTTCGGTTGAATACATACTATATATTTATTTCTATGTGGTTTGTTCTTTTGTCTTGTCATGGGAATCAATTGGTACCCAATGTACCAAAGGTTCACGAATGGCAAGAGTCACGAGACAAGTAGGCATGGAGGGATGGACCCTAAATCGAGTGAAAATAGGCGAGAAATTGATAACTGAAAGAGTACCTTAGGAAGACATAATAACCAAATAATATTAAGGCGTCACCTGGTATATAACTCAATAACTTAGCTGTCATGAACATAACCTCGACGCGACAGTAGTAGGTTTACACACCCTATGGACCTATCGCCCACATATATGTGAAATAATCACTATATTCATTATACTAATAGTTAATATCGGTTTTGATAAATCTCAAGCGACTAAGATTTTCTTAAGACCCAGCCAACCGAGAAAAGTGCAACCACAAGTCACATTTCAGAGAAAAATGGAACTTGCAACAAGTTGCATTTTTTTCTAAACCGCAGTTGCATTTTTTCTTGTGAATGAGACCTAAGAAAATCTCGGTCACATGAAACTTAGACAAACCCAATTAATATACATATTTATCTTATGATTCCTCACATCCATACTAGGTTGGATGTGATGCTCTTCCTACACATGTATTATCATTATGGGTGTTACTCGCAACTTTTTGTTTATGCAAGAAATTTTTGTCTTCCCAAACACATTGTGATATTTAATCCACAATTACAAGAAGATTGTAAGAAACATTGTATTTGAAAATACCACACCACCATATGGAACCCTCCTATAAGTATTTGATAACCTACATCACTCCAGGGAAAAATTATCCTACATGATTTAGTATTTTTAATGAGTCGAAGGCAAAGAGTGTCGTAATATTACCAGGTGGGGATCTAGTCAACCTTGAGATATGGTCAAATCCCAAATGTCTTATCTTCACAAACTTCATGAAGCATGGCTAGGGATCGCCCCCAATCTCAACCCATGGGGATATTTCTTCTTCATGCGACCAACCCACCATACCATAGTGAACATTGTATCGAAAAGAGCGGTTGATTGCCTTTAAGAAACATGAGGTTACTAGTTATGAAGAGGAAAATATATATCTTTTAAAGGGAAAAACTTATAAACTTTGGAAATAAGTTAATTGCAGAGCTAGATTTTTGGTGAATTGATCTATGGGAGTTTAAAAAACTCCAGTGGCTTTACCAATCTATTTGCTCTTACACCACCTACCACCTTTAGGGTTCATCCAACACTATAGTAGAACAGAGGTGGAAGGGGAAGGATGGAACGAGGTGGGCTTCATTGGTGGAAGGGCGTCGTTAGCCTAAAAAGTCGAATGGACCCATTGCCCGACTTAACCAGAGAACTGGAAAATTTCCACTGGAATGGTGTCCCATTAGGACATCCAACCAATTCACTAGAGTTATTGCTCTGATTGGCAGATCCACCGGCCTACAAGTTCGCATAAAGTCAAGAGATCAGATGATCTGAAATGCCAAGGGCATTAGAGGGTTAGAAGTTTGTCTACTTTTATTGTCCATAATAGATCGAAATGTTTTGGTGCAAATTTACAATGGTGATATGTGTCATAACCAAAAGTTGAATCATTAGTATTTGATGGTAAAAGTAATCATTTTTATAAGTTATAACCATAAAATATAAGCATTATTTATTAGACATAAATTTCTTCCTAAGTGGATAAACATGTGGTGATGCCCGCTATTGTATGTGCTCCAATAAAAATATCTCAGATTATTGCGATGATGGTCTATTATACAGTGTACTAGAGTCTAACTCTGTGCTACAGAAGTGGAACATTATAACTATTGATATTGTTCAAAATGAATGAAATAACTAAAGCTAGAAAGTTATAAATTTAAAGGGAAAAGTGAAGTTCACACCCCAATATGCATGCATACTTGTAAGTAGTAATATACTATGTTGCCGAAATCCAAGCGCCACCACATTGCTTCAGTTATTCTCTGCCTATGATGCATGTTGTCGATCTCCACATCAACACCAATTTCCTTGCTGATGGCATGCGGCAATAGGATGGAATGATGAGAAGAAGGTGGTGGACATATAAGGTTTCAGGGGACAGGACAACCGAGATGCGGTTGGGGAAGAATACTTGGCTAGGTAGGAGGAGGAAGAGGAGGTGGGTCACAACTTGTAAGGTATGAGGTAGACGCCTAGACGGTTATGCGGCATGTGACCGAGAGGTACAATGATGTTTTCTAACATGTGATAATCGGCATGGATCTTTTCCTGTTCCTGGAGCTCCATCCATTGGATGGAGGAGGAAGAGAAAGATGCCGCAAATTCTAAGGTATGAGGTAGAACAGTAATTGTTGGGTAACGTTGTATAGAAAACAAAAATTTACCTACGCATGACCAAGATCATATGCGATAGGGGAGGTAATATATCATACCCTCGTAGATCGATCTAGCGGAAGTTTTCTATGCCAAGGTTGATGAAGTCGTCAGTCGATCCCCGTAACTAGACTTGTCTAGTCCCGAGGAGATGTATTTTCCCTTGAAAGTTCCCACGAATATGTGCCGCACATGCAACACCTCCACAGTATCCACAAGTACGTGATCATCAACATGTGTTGATGTGTGATCAAGCACACCATTGAAGCGGGAACGTGTTGATGAAGATCCTGCAGCGCTTCCGCGAGCCCGACTAGATTAGATATAAGCGGGTGTAGAACTCGGACAGCACTCTGTGAAGTAGGAGAAGATCCTGCGGTGACATCGGCAAGGGCGGTTGCAAGGAAGAAGGTGTGGTGCGGCGGCGGTGGTGGCCGGCAGCGGCTTGGGCGGCTAGGGTTTGGAGATAGGGGGCTCACGGCTTTGCTTTGTCTAGCTCCTCTCCTCTCTTTATAAAGGAGGCATGTCGCCCCTTCCCCCCTCTCCCAAACCGGAAGTTCCTCTTTGGTGTGACCTGCCTAGGTCTAGGAGGGCCCATGTGGCCTTCGGCCCATGGTGACCCTCTGAGCTTCGCACTCTGGAACCTTCAGAAACTTTCTAGGATGTTCTATGACTTTTCAGTATCTTCCATAAATAGCCAAAACATTTCCGAATATTCTCGTCATACTTTTGAACCCCTCTGGAACAGTCCAAAACTTTCTGAAAACCTTCGGAACCACTTTCCTACTTAACCTCCAACCATACTCACATTCTAAATGTTGCTAATACTTAAGTGTGTGACCCTATGGGTTCGGATGTATGTGGACATGTCTGAAACCACCTTCCATGACAATGGTCGATGTCGAGCGTTTGATAACCTCAATGATCCCCACATATAACATGAATTGTTAGTTGTGTGAACCTTCCGTATACACGTCACATTTCTTCTCGATACATAACTTTGCTCGAGGTCAAACTCCACGTTATCCTCGTTTCATGGCATGTTCTCATTCCACATCATTGATGAACACCATGATGCATGAGTGGGCCCATAGCGTATCTCTCCATCGGTGGAGTAGAAATTCCCGCAATCGCATAAAGTTACACTAGACCATATTATTAGGAATGAACGAAGATCATATTTATTGTCACCCAGTTATGAGGTGACGTTTGAAGATCTCGTGACATCCATATCATATACTAGTTCATGTCATTATCACGGTCCAACGATCTTACTAACGGCAATACTTAAGTCTTTGAGAAACTACCGCTAACTTATATTGACGATGTGTTTCACAGTATATCACTTGAGGTCTATCCAGTATCATTGTTCCACTAACAATTCTATTCACATACGATAATAGCAATCTTCATAACAACTATTTACTCATTTCTCCATGGTCAGGAAAACAAGACTATCATTATCACATGTACTAGTCATAGAGGCAAGACTAGCTATCTCTTATTCGGTGTTTATTATTCAACACATGTAATTAGGGTTTTCTCCAATATCACAACATCCGAAGCTAATAAAATTATAGCACTGAATATGAACTTGATTATGAAATGGAAATATAAATAATATAACTTTATTATTGTCTCTAGAGCATATTTCCTTCAGTAATGCGGCATGCGATTGAGAGGTACAATGATGTTTTCCAACATGCGATGCTCGGTATGGATTTTGCCTATTCTTGAAGCTCCATTCAATGGATGGAGGGAAAATACCATAGCTGCAGGCTGCCAGCGAAGGAGCTTGTAGATGCAAGTCAATGGGAAATAACTCCAATGGTCAGAAAAAGAATGTGTTAAGAAACCCTCCTTACCCAACCCCTAGATTATTTAAGATCCCTTTCAAATCTGAGGTGCTCCTATTTAAGGAAAAATAATTTTAAGTTCTCATGAAAGTAATGGAAAGAGATTAAAGTGACGAGGTAAGAGGTGTAGTGAAAACAAAAGGAAAGATACAATCTAATGGTGAGCACTCCCATCACTCAATTTATATATGTTTCCCATATTAGTCTATCAGTGACATTTAATAGAAGTAATTTGTTACAATAGATCATCAAAGGCCATAAACAGTATAAACATTAGTAAAAACTAAGCCTGTAATATCTCAATTTATTCATAACCAATAACTTTCTTAACCATTATACATGGACGACATCGTGCATAGTTTCCCCTCCATCACGAGTACCATTCCTATGAGATATCTTGGGTTGCCTCTGCTTTTCAGAAAAATCAAGCACATTCACTTTCAACATATGAGGACAAGATCGTAAAAAATATACATGGTTATGATGATAAGACCATCACAACCGTGGGATACATAGTAGAAGATAGGTTGGTTTTGATTTCGGTTCCATCTCCTGAAATCTTTCTACATGCGTACGATATCTTTCTCTAGACGCAACACATTAATTACTTTGTACATTTAGTTTTAGGTGGAAGATATCACATATCTTTAGTGACACCACATACACCAAAAGCTGAGAGATTGCCGATATGCACGAGTTATTGTTTTCTACCATGATAGCTTGGTGTCATTAAAAAGTATATCCCACCATATACTAGGTAGAATCACAAATATGAACAAATTAATATACACTATCAATACAATACAGTATAGTTCATTAGTTGTGATCAGTTGCTAAATAGGAAAGAAAAATGTTTTCAAAGATAAGAAGACACACAATGGGCATATAACAATCACAAAAAAAACTGTAGAGCCGTGAATGCACTTTCAGGCCCATGATATAGAGCCCAAGATAGCCCCATAGGGCCAAGAAAACGAGTAAGGCTCACTAGGCTCGTTAATGAACTGGAGGGCCAGAGCAGCAATGGCGTCGAGGTCGAGCTTGGATTTGGGAAAGATCGTGCCCCCCGCCGGCTTCCTCCTCCACGGCTGTGCTGCCGTTCCCAGGACCCCCTTTCTCCGGGAGAGGAGCGTGAGGGGGAGGCGCGGCCTCTCCTTCTCGGTCTCGTCCTCCAACGGTAGGTTTACCTTCACCTGCTCCCCCTTGGTGTTATTTCCATTGGATTCCTTCAGCGAATGGAGCTGAGTTAAATCATAATAAGATGAGGTGTGAGGATACGAATCTTAGTACCACTGGGACATATTGTGCCCTAGTATCTGTCTATTTTGGAACCAAAGCGGCTCAGTTGAATCCGGCATGATTTAATTCGAACTTCCTTCAACGATTATCTTGATATGGAAAATGAAGCGAATAAATGGAGGATAATTGCATGCAAACGGTGTCTAATTGGGCATTGTTATCATCACTGGCGGACCTAAGAATGAATAACAATGCCCAATTAGACGGGGACAAGGAGGCTCGCAATAAGGCAAAAAAAATTTTGGACAAATATAGGCATCACATGGATCTTGTCGGAGATGGGGACAAGGCGGCTCACCGCCGTGTTGCTGGCGGCGGAGGCTAACAATACACTTAGGGTGGGGTAGGTTCGGGTGCGATGGTGAGCTTCTTCTTAGTCTTTGATGACCCAACGAGGTCGGGGTTGAGGGCGTGGGTATGTGCGGGAGGGCTCGCCTTAGATGAAGAAGGTTTAGAGGAGAGGCGGGAGTGATGGGCCGACAGAGGTTGCGGCTCGGGCAGGATAGGGAGGCAAGGCGAGCGGGTCTACCGGTGCGATGATGAAGAGGGGGGAACTAAAGTGGTGCTCGCGGTTTTATTGACGCCGCGACGTGAGGGGTTGGGGGTCGACCCATGTCGATTCCCATTGATGCGCGAGGCGCTTTGGCAATGTTCGCGCGAGCAGGAGGGTAGGAAACAAAAACTTTAATTGTGCCAACCTCTCCTGTGTTTTCCGCGAGGATTACAAAATTAGATCATGGTGCCCAAGTTCTATATATACTCGTTCCGTTTTTTTTTAAATAAGTGTACTTCCACCTTTTATCCTAACTTCTAAGTCCAATACTTGAACTTTGATCAACTTTATTAAAAAGAGTAGTAACATATATGACATCAAATCGTTATACTATAAACTACATGTCATGACGGAGCTAAATTTTCTAACGTTGATTTATATTATTATAGAAGAGAAAAATATCAAAGGCTGAGCTTCCGGGGCACGGTAGTGCCCCCTTGGCGTGGACCATGGCTGGTAGGCTGCTACGCTGCTTGATATTCCTTACATGGCTGGTGGGATGCTTCCTCACTAATAGTTCTCAAAGAAAAATTACAAATCAACAAAGCAAGCGATGGTTACCCAACGGAACTGTTCTACAGTGACTCGCGCCTCAGAAAAAAAAACAGCAACTCACCCCCGAGGCCCTTGGGGCTGAAGCCTGGGCACAAGGATTCTTTGCATCGGAAGTCCACTCCTTAACATCGACATCGACTTTTGCCTAAGATGAGCGAGGCTGAAGCCCGGGCATGTGACAGGGACGCTACGTCCGCCCGTGGGTAATGACGGACCATGTTGTTGAGTGTTGCATGACATGAGAATTTCCTTGTGCAGTATCCAGTGATCAGCTTGTAATCTTGGGCTGTCTAGTTCAGATGTTTAAGTTCACTCTGTCTACTTGAACTTTCTCTGAAATAACAATGGTTCAATTTTTCAATGGTGTAGGTGCAGCTGCACGGTCCCCGTTGAGTGACTCGGAGAAGAATGGCCCTGTGGTGATGGAGATCCCACTAGAAGATATCAGGAGGCCACTAATGCGAATTTGTGCCAATGATCCTGCCAAGGTGCAGGAGCTCATGGATAGCATCCGTGTCATCGGTCTCCAAGTACCCGCGGGCACCTTTCCCTTTAAAATTCCTTTTACCACAAGTGTTGTTTAGCTGTCTGTCAAAATATAGGTGTTTTTAGCTGATGTCTCATGATATTGTAGGAAATTCTGTCAAATTAGATTGTTCTTATGTGGAATTGAGTAGTTATGAATAAAGTTGTAGCACAACTAATGAGCGATAAATCCACATCTACTGACTCCTGTGATGTCCCCGTGGGCACCTTTCCCTTTGAAATTCCTTTTTCCACAAGTGTTGTTTAGCTGTCTGTCAAAATATATGTGTTTTTAGCTGATGTCTAAGGATATTATTGGAGAAATTCTATCAAATTAGATTTTTCTTATGTGGAATTGACTAGTTATGAATAAAGTTGTAGCGCAACTAGTGAGCGATAAATCCACATCTACTGAATCCAGTGATGTCCAAAGGGTGTAATGGTTGATTGATTGAGATTTACATGATTTGAGTAAGACATGCATGTCTCGAATGAGATTTTCCAAACTCATATGACATGGGAAGTATGTTCGCCTAGAGTAATAACGAGGGCTCTAAGAGCTCTGTTGTGCTCCTTTTATTCAGTTTTTGTTCAATGGGAGTGTTCCATCCTGGAATCGACCTTCTTTTAGCATTATTAATGGCTCTGTAAGTCCCCACATAAATGTTTAATCAACATGCCGTTTAGTGTAGGGTGCTGCTAAATAAGATGCTGCTTGATACTCTTGATCATATGAAATCACTTTGTAATTTGGACTAGTTATGCAAAACAGCTTACCTTTTTTTTATCTACGCAGTGTGGCCATTTTATGTGCATTTGGCATTTCCATTTTAATCCGAGCTATGTACCCATTTTATATGCGTTTGACACGTGATCCATTTGTCAACTTTTTTGTTTGCCATTTGTTTGGAGCTATCCAGGTTATGCTTATTTGTTGTGATTTCAACTTCGGTAAGTATTAGTGTGCTTATTTGCCTTAAACGAACAGAAGCCAGCAGTTGAATTTCATTCTGGTTTCTTAATTGCGGCATTATTTTGAAATGATACTTACCAGGCTCAGTTTGTTGAACTTATAGATTGACGTGCTGGAGGTTGACGGAGTCTATTATGGTATGTTGTTCAGATCACTATTTTCATTTCCCACTCAATAAGCTATGCACATTTCCCTCTTGATGAATATGCCCGGGCATAATCTTCAGGTTTCTCTGGATGCCACCGCTACAAGGCTCACCAACGCCTAGGACCCCCGACCATCCGCTGCAAAGTCCGCCGAGGGACATAAGAAACACTGAGGTGGACCCCTCTGCCTTGAGCTTATTAGATGGTCTATTGTTGATTTTAACGGTATGCACTTAAGCTTGAATTCTGCCCTTTCAGGCACCATATGCGATGAATCCGTGGGAAGATGAACGGACTGCTTCTGCCAGGAAGTGTCATATGTTATGTCTAGTGCTGAAAAGGAACTTCTTGCTCTCCATGTAATTATCTATACGTGTTAATGTTGGCCAATCAAATGTGTGAAATAACACTCGCTAGCTGCTTGCCCAATTAGGAACTATCAGCCTTGTGTTGGATTGTAGAGGTCCTTGTTGCAGTACAGTGACTAAACGCTCAGGAAATCAATCCATTGCCACCTGAAGCTTGATTAGTGAGTGCACCAGGTCTGAAAAACAAACTCCCTGAGGTACCCGTCCCTGTCGCTCCCGCAAGCGACGGGATGGCGGAAAGAAAACCTAGCCCAGCCGCCCCTTCACCCCCCTCCCCTGCCAGGCGGCACTACGGGTGGACCAACCTGGGCCGTCGCCCATCCTTTTATTTGGATTTTGTTCGTATTACTCTGGCCCACGGGTAAAAAATGGACACTATTTATCTGTTGTTTAAGCCTATTTTGCAGACCGGCCCAGTCTTACAATTGATGCATCCTCCGCCACCGGCGCTGTAAGCGCAAGCCACTAGTAGAGATCGAGCCTTTTAAGAATTCCGTGGCACACGGAACGCCTTTTCCGTGCGTGGTGAGGAACAACATTGACGCCCGAAAACACGAACCACGTGTTTGTGGTCTAGACAGCAAATTCTATTTGTTCTTCGCCGCTTTGGGTTGTGGGGCTTACTGCATAAAGCACACGGAAGCAGATACTGAGCCGCACCGAAAATGTCACACACGGTTTCGTGTGATAACCGTTGGCGCATGAGCTTAACGCATACGATCAGTTGTAGGGAAATCGTGTGCGAACATTTTGCGATGTTTTCTTATTTCGACCCGTCTCCTTTTCTTCTCCCTAAAACACACGAGTTTTTATATATGTATCGTGTGCAACAGTAGGAAATTGTTTTAACCTAAAAATCATTTGCGAGATATTCCTTCGATTTTCCCATTTTCTATCAAATTGGTTTATCGAAATATCTCAAAGAAGCGGGAAAACTACAGTCGTGCCTAGCGAGTTCCCGCCAAGTTGTCTTTTGGGCTTCTTTTGGACGTGTGTAGCCTCGTGGTCACTCTACGGTACCACTCGTTGCCGACGAGGCACAGCTGCTGTCCTCAAGGTTGGGGCGAGCTCCGGAAGGTTGGAGGCTCCCAACATCATCTAGGGATTGAACAACACCAAGCAAGACCTCTAGATGAGCTCTTCACAAGGACCTCCACAATATGAGAACTAGGGTTTCACAATCCACTAATGAAAAGAGTAATTCAAAATTTCATTGGTAGGTGTGTAGATCTAACCCTGCTCCTTATATTCTCAAGATATGAGGTCATTTGGTTGGTGAAAGGATCATATGTCGCACCTAGAGTGGGGGTAGTTCTTTTTAAATTAAGGCTTGACACAAAGGTAAATTATCTAGATATGCAACTATGTGAATTTACCTAGATGACAAGATACACAACTAAGCAAGATACCACTAAGCAAGATATAGTAATGTAATAAAGGATAGAGGTAACCGGGGGTGGAGCACGCGGAGACAAAAGGGATGATTACCGTAGTTCCTTCCTTTTGAGGGGAAGTACGTCTACGTTGGAGGGGTGTGGTTGCCACGAAGGCCTAACCAACACCACAAAGGCCTCACCCTATTCTCCGGTGAGCAACGCCACAAAGGCCTAGCTCACTTGTCCAATAAGGGATTTCCTCGAGGCGGAAATCGGACCTTTAAAATATTCTTGGGGTACACATCCACAACTAAATTGGAGGTTCCCAATAGTTTTTAAAACACAACAAACAACAAGATCAAATCAAGTAACAATAACTAGGGTTTCCAAAGGAAACACTAGCAATGGTGCCCTCAAGCAAATGAGGGGAAAATGTAAAAGGCTCCGGTGAAGATGTAGATCGGGGTCTTCTCCTTCGATTCTCCGAAGATCAAGAACTTTGGGTGGTTGAGGGAGGAGATCAAGTGATTCTGGTGGCTCAGTTGGAGGCGATGAACATGAACAAATCGAGCAACATTAGCTTGGGGAAGAAGGGGTATTTATACCCCTTGAAATCGAGTCATTGGGAAGAAACAAGGGCGGAAATTCTAGCCTAAGTAAGGGCCGGAATATCCCCCACCCCCCCCCCCCCCCCGGAATTTCCGCCCGCCACTGAAATTTCTGGGGGGCATCCATGGGCTCCGGACCCTTAAGTCCTTAGCCATTTTTTGGAGAATTTCCGGCCTATGCAAATGCAGTTTCTTCCCGTCTTCCGTTTTCTTTCTTCTCAACATGTAAACAATATAGATTACATCTGCACCACTTAAATGCATTAGATTATCACACATGTTGTCATCAAACACACAAAAACATAATGGTGAAGAGATGTTCTTTCAATCTCTCCCTTTTTGGTGTTTGATGACAACATACGGATTTGCAATAAAACACTTGCATGAAGCAACATGTTGTCAAAAAGATACAGTGCACTCCCCTAGATGTGCCAATATAAGTAATTTGCATTTGAATACGAAAGCACCACACATTGGTTAGAGTGGCCTCGAAACATAAACTAGGAATCATGTAAAACAATAACAACACGAGACATAATCACATAGGTTGAGACTTTGAGATAGAGATCATACCAATATGGTGATATAGAATACCGAATACCTATAAGTCACACACCATATAGTAATGCATAGTCTCACCATATAGAATACCGAAATCCATGTCTCAAAAACCATACTACAAGCCCATAGAATAGTTCAACATAATGAAAAACACAAATGTTCAACAAATAAGAGAACACAAGCTCTCAAAGAGTGGTAAACGCATATGCTTGTGCCCGCCCATGCAAATCCTGGAGACTCCTAAATAGAACTACTTCTCCTCCTTTGGCATCGAAACGGCAAAAAGGAAAAATAGCGACGCTACACGCCCAAGGGAATCACTCCGAGCCCGACTCGGACTTATAGTCGCCCGCACCGTCCCTCTCGCCGGTGGTGGAGAGGCGCGAGAGATACTCGCTCCTCGTAAGACTCTGCTCAATCTTGTGCTACCGAACTTGAGAGGAGTGCCAGCTGGTGTAGGTAGGGTGGACAGGAGGCCGAGGAGGACCTTGCTCACCACCGAGC